>NC_092815.1:36181352-36253852 GCF_023375885.2 Dermacentor andersoni
TCCATTGTTGCGGTGATTCCTGATTAATGAAATCAAGTGCAGCACGAAGTGCCGCAAGTTCTGCACCCATCTATGTGGTCACATATGAAGTGTTTAATTTGATTTCTTCAGATTTTGCCGGGATGAAGACTGCAGCAGCAGAGCTGTTGAGTTTTACCGAACCATCTGTGTAGACATGTTGCCGGAATCTGTGCACATTGTGAATGTGTTCCAACGTTGCTTGTTTCAAAGCTTGCAACGGTGCTCCTGCTTTGTTTCTGATGCCTGGAATTGTCAATTGCAGTTGCGGCCGGTGCAGACACCACAATGGGTCTGCTAATGGTGTAGCAGGCGTAAATTGTGATGGCAAGTAGGACTGATGTCTTACAATACTTTTGGCAAAAGGTGAATGTGGTCTTTTTGCTGGAAAGCAAGCAAGCCCCTATGGGTGGGCAGCACAACCCGGACGAAGGACGAGAGGAAGTACACAATACGAGCCCAGGTATTGTGCTTGATTGTGTACTTCCTCTCGTCCTTCGTCCGGTTTGCGCTGCCCACACATAGGAACATGTTCAATCACCAACACA
This sequence comes from Dermacentor andersoni, assembly GCF_023375885.2. Taxonomy (NCBI): domain Eukaryota; kingdom Metazoa; phylum Arthropoda; class Arachnida; order Ixodida; family Ixodidae; genus Dermacentor; species Dermacentor andersoni. The sequence continues at coordinate 36,181,919 of NC_092815.1, forward strand.
CCCAGGTTGCCATGTTAATTAAGCAAGCAAGATGGTGTGAGGTCCGAGTCAGGTGTCGGATGTGTGCTCTCAGGACATCTGTATCAATGTAGACTGTCAAAGGAGCGTCTATGGCAATGGCCACTGTCGCCATCGATGACGTAGTTTTTGGGAGACCGATACAAGTTCTAAGGGCTCGTGCTTGCACACTGGGGAGCTTGTGGATATTTGTAGTGCAAGTATTTCCTAGTACAGGTAAGCTGTACCGCACGAAGCCCAAAAACAGTGCTTTATATAGTTGCAACATTGATGGTGCTGTTGCGCCCCAGGACTTCCCGCCGAGAAACGCAAGAAGGTCCACAATGGCGGCCAAACGCTTTGTCATGTACGAGATGTGAGGGCTCCAAGGCAAGTCTCTATCAATGATGACGCCAAAAAATCGGTGCGTTCGTCTGTATCGTACAGTTTGGTCATTAATTCGCAAAGCATACGAGGCCATCGCTTTGCGAGTAAAAGCAACGAGTGCACATTTCTCAGGTGAAAGCTCCAGGCCTTGCCTTCTTAGGTATGTTTACACGGCCGTTGAAGCCTTCTGAAGTCGTGCGCGGATTTCTACACGTGTCACTCCTGAAGCCCATATGCAAATGTAGTCTGCATATACGGAAAGCTAAAAGGTTTGCCGTAACGAATCGGCGAGACCAAGGAGCACCAGGTTGAATAGGGTAGGGCTGAGTATACTCCGCCTTGCAGTACACCACGACTGGTATAGCTAGACGGCGTTGGTCCATTTTCAGTCAAAATAAAGAAAGATATTCCGTTCAAATAACTGCGTATCCAGCGAAAGGCGTTTGCACTACTTCTAAGAAGTCCAGAATTGCATGATGGTCTACATTGTCGTACGCACCTTTAACAACAAGGAATAAGGCCGCAGTGATCCGTTTCAGATGTTTGTGGTGTTGTACATATGGTAAAAGGTCACTAAGGCTATCTATCGACGAGCATCCGTGTAGAAAACCAGCCATTACCTCTGGATAGACGTTGTAAGATTCCAAGTATTATTGTAACCCTATAAGGAACATTCTCTCCATTACCTTTGCGACACAGCTGGCCAGTGCTATTGGACGGTAAGATGACAATTCCAATGGATATTTGCGAGGCTTGAGGAGTGGAATAAGGCGACTGGATTTTCACGTGGTAGGGACCAGGCCACCACGCTATTATGTATTGTATAGGCCAAGAAGTGCACCTCTGTCCTCTTGACCAAAGTTTGCAAGCGCAGAGTATGTGATGCCGTCGTTCCTGGTGACGAAGATCGCCTGCACCCAGCAAGTGCGGCCTCCAGTTCTTCGATATAGAAATGAGCGTCAATACGAGGATCTCGGAAGCAAGAGGGGACAATAGTAATAGGTGCGCAAAGTGAATAGGCGAAAGCCGCACCCGCGATCCTTGCGCAGTAATCTTCGGCTACGTCGACTTCTTGGCGTCCTTGATGGAGGGCTAGAGATTTAAATGGAGCGTGCGGTTGCGGCGCTGTTTGAAGTCCGCGAGTAGAAATTCAAATACCGAAGCATATTGCCGTAAGAGAGAAGAAGTTTAATCGAATTGGCCGAGTGTGAAGGCGAGGAAGGGTGCAAGTGAAAAATACATTCTCTGGAACTTTCCCGACAATAGCGTATTTATGGGATTGCTCAAGCTTAAGGGTGAATAATCTTTGATCGCGATCAGCAAGTTTACTGAGCAAACTTATTTCGAGTAAATGAAAAAGAAACAAGGAAGGGCGTTGGTTCGGTGGGTGTTCTTGCTTAGCTCCCAATATTTTTCTTTCTTCTTGTGCGTAGCGTGGCTGTCACTGTTAACAGATAGGAACAAGAAAGACGGAAAGACATCGTCTCAAGTCTTTGGGAGCTTACATGCAGCCGGGCGGCTCGCATAGATTTTTTGCTTTCTTTTCTTTTCTGTTTTCAACCGGCAATTGTTCTTCCTTTATTCTGCTGGCTCGCCGTTATCTTTTTTCCCGCGCACTGCCTCAGTGGCCCGAACGAATTGTTACCGAGTTATCCTTGGCGCGAGGCGCGTGGCAATATGCAAGCGCGCCAGACCTACCGGCCGGTACGTAGTGGGTCCCGCTGGGCGGCATTGGGCAAGCACACAGCACCGGAGGCCATGGAAAAAGCTGCGGCGATGCCCGAAAGACAACGTAACAAGTGAGTAATGGAACGGAAACTGCCCAGAACCCTACCGCCAGCCGATCGACTCTGTGCTTCTTTTCATTTCCTTCAATTCTACTTTTCTTTGTTGCGTTTGTTTTGCTTCCTCATACCTCTGGTTTGCCGCATACCACACGTCTAGATTGCACACTGCGCATACACTTCCCGTATCGCTTGCGCGCTGCATCCATTTAGTCCACGCCGTCACCGCTTTCGGGCGGGTTCTCAACCGATTGCGCTGCTCGCTGTACGCAACTGCGTAAGTGTCCCCGTGCTCGCGGCCAGCTGCGGTAATCTGGCTCTACAGCTCGCATCGGTATATCGAAGCACGCTACGGGAAGAGGTTAGCGAGTGGAAAGGCGGAGAGGGGGTGATGTCAGGGCGAGCGATCACGGTTCACCTTGGCGGCCTCGGGTGCGTCACAATTGGTCGTGCGCGGCCACCTTGCCCGTGCCAGCTGACCGGCCAGCGAGCCAGCTTCCCCGGCCGGCCGTTTCGTGCGTGCGTGCTTCTTCCGAGCGCGCGCGTATGTGCGTGGTGCACCATCCTCACCGAGGCGTGTAATATCCTTCCTTTGTGTTGCTGTCTCGGCCTAGTGGCTTTTCGGCCCCGATGCGTTTGAGAACACATTCCGGCAAGGTCGTCTCCGCCGCGGTGGGAGGGAGCGCGCGGAAGACTTTTTCGCAGCGCGCGCTTGCGCTTGGCTCTGCGACGATGGATCCCGCGCGAGCGTTCGGGCTCGTTTTCACGCTCTCTCTTTGAGCGAGCGCGCGCGCGCGGTACGATTATGATCCTCGGTGCCAAGTCGCGCGAAGGCGAGGTATTTCCTTTGTCTCTTTTGTTTCGCTCGAGCGCGCGTTCATCGTCTTCGTCGTCGGTGCTAATGAGGGCCGACAACAACGCGCTAGATGACGACTTGTCCTCGCGTTGAGGCGAGCAGTGGGGCGCAGGAGTATTAGGGAACACAAAGGCGCGGGGGGGGGGGGGGGGGGAGGAGTAGGGGGAGACAGACGACACGGCAAGCGCTATGCGACAGCTGCACGTGCGTTAAGGAGACGGGCAGAGATGTTCTAGGACGAGACACGAAGATGAGGATCCAGCAACGCCGCAGGAGGAATGAGTTCGCTCTACGACAGCTATTAGGTTTGAATCTTGCTTCAGAATCTAGACATACCACTGCCCTTGTGTGATAATCTACACCGGTGGAGACGGACGGAGATTTCTAGGATGATACAGGAAGAGGACCAGTCAACGTTGCATAAAATGAGTTGGCTCTACGTTTGGTTTCATCCCTCTTGGGGTTTTACATAAACACTAGAGGTGAGCGAATATAAACTTTTTCGAATGCGAATCGAATACGAATAGTGGGAATCAAATGTCGAAACGAATCTCGAATGGTCGAACGCAGATTAATATATTTACAACAGGAATATTTATTACGTGCAGTATTGGTACTACATCAGCACTGACCAGTGCAAAAAAGACCGTTATCAGGGAGAAATGATCACTTATAAACATGAGAACAATTATCATGAAGAAAACTACATGAAAGCAGCCCCGCAACAATAGAGCCTGGTTGCCAAGGAACATATAATAAAAAGTGGTTGCTGTATGACTAGCTTTCCAAAACAGCTTAATAGATGGTTACCGAAAAAAGACGGGAAGTTGTGAAAGAAGAAAGAAAGAAGACGCTGAAGGACTTGCCTGCCGCCGATACATATAAAAGCGTTCGTTGCGCGGAAAACGTCACTGGTTGTAGCGTGAAAGACAAAAACTGATACGTGACTTGACAGCGAAAACACTAAATGATAGAGTACAAGCAAAAATCAGAATTTGTCGTGTAGGCTTCTGCCAAGAAACCGAGAACAAAGTTTACATTACTCAGTTTGTTTCTGCATTGGTTCAAAATGTTCTCTCGTTGTCACACTTCTGATGATTATAGCGACAGTTTGTTTTACCATACAAAGAACACTAACCAGACTAACAGTCGGTTGTTGCGAAATGTTTGGTTAATTTCTAATATTCGAGAATACCGAATAGTTTCTTTCCTAATACGAAGCAAATACTACACACTAACTATTCGTATTCGAAACTTAGAATATTCTACTACCCCTAATAAACACTGCTCGAGTGTGAAACTATACACCAACGTATTCTCGCTAACAAGCTTAGCTTTTTAATTCGAGGCTACATGTCGTGGTATATGTGCATTCCAGACTACTTATTGGTGATTTATAAATGTCACAGACCTTGAATGTTTTTTCCCAAACCTCTCTTTCTTTGCCTCAAACGCACGAGGACACGCTGCATTAATTCACACTAATTGCACGTGGAATAATTTACACTCGGACGGGCAGTGACACAGTGATTTCGCACGCAAGCACGTGATATCTGACTTGTGCTGTACCGTAGGCGTCAAACGTAGCGTATTTGCGCGGTTGCTGCTGAAATGTGTACCTGTTGGCAGATGTTTTTGGTACACAGCAGGAACAGTTGGTTATTTTTTCGAAGTCGTTCGGGCGTGATGCAGAGCGCGGACAGTCTACTTCTACCTGATTTCACACTACTACTTGGTCGAATTTTTCTTTCTTTTTCTTTTTTTTCTTTTTTTGTGGCATGAGCTTCGGCTGATACTCTTGTTTCTTGCGCAGCACTTCCGGTTCCCCTCCTGAGACGGCCGGGGACGAAATTCAGAAAAACATATAGTACAGTACAAAATTCATGGGTTTCATCGTAAATATCAAATCAAAGCATTAGTTTAGTTACAAGTTGAGTTACTGAAGTTTCTGGAATAATTAAAATTAATTAGAAATCACTGATTACCGCACACCAGAGCACAGAATTGTATACATTAGAGACCCGTCACGTGAGCACGACATTGGCGAAATTCCTGGAAACCTGGAAGTAGAAAGCGGAAGTAATGACGTCACACACAAGAAGGTGGCATGATATTTAACCGGCCAATTAATGGCAAACAGTTGCCTGGCATAGAGTGAACATCTGCCTAGCAGAGTGGATGAGACGTCACTCCGTCCTCTCGATTCTCCTCTCGGCGCTCAACTGCTCGCTCCCTTGCTCGCAACAGCTGCGAGCGCGCGCTCGTTGCATTCTGTGACGTCAGCACCAGAGGGGGCGCGTAAGGCGCGCTTCGTGCGCCGCTCGCTAGGGGGATACGGCCCACCAGGTGGCGCGTGCTGCGCTTCCTCCTAAGAGGCGACTGGAGAACTGGTGGAAGAAAAGTAGGGAAACGACAAAATACGGAGACGTACAAAAACACAGCTCGCAATTGGGGATCAGAAAATTTGGGTGTGGTAGTTCAGAGTGTTTTCTTTCTTTTTTCATTGTTTAACCTAGGTAGGATATTAGGCAGTATAGTAGCAAGAGCTTGGTGGCGCAACCCACCGCCCCCCCCCCCCGTTCCAAAGGGGACGCTCATAATATCCATCCATCCATCCATCCATCCATCCATCCATCCATCCATCCATCCATCCATCCATCCATCCATCCATCCACCCATCCATCCACCCATCCACCCACCCATCCACCCATCCATCCATCCATCCATCCATCCATCCATCCGTCCGTCCGTCCGTCCGTCCGTCCGTCCGTCCGTCCGTCCGTCCGTCCGTCCGTCCGTCCATCCATCCATCCATCCATCCATCCATCCATCCATCCATCCATCCATCCATCCTCGCCCTCTCTCGCTCCTCGCCTGCATATTGTCCCCGGGAAAAGACGTTCGCTCGCTTAACCCAAAGAAGACCAACGCCGAGGTGCGAGTGCCACTAAGAGCCAACCAAGACAAATGTTCGGGTCGCCTACCATTTTCTTCTTTTTTTGCAGAATTGCTGTAAAAGGCGACCGGAAAGATGGGAAATAATATGAAATGTGGGCAAAACAAGTCACATGATTGTGTGGTGAAATTCAACAATATACACAGTGAAATTCTACGGAATTACAAACAAAAAAGTTAAAATTTCGGCCATATGATTGCTATGAAGTGCAAAGCCAGAGTCAACGTAAGGGCTGGCAGTAGAAACACCCTATGGGGCAAAAGTTGCATACACCCAAGTAAGGTGCCTCAGAGAGGCTGGCCGCCGCTTCGATAGGTGGACCTATCTGAAGGTCACTCCGAAGGTCGTCTTATCCAAAGATAGGTCCACCTATCGAAACGTCAGCCAGCCTGTCTGACGCAATTGGGTTTACGCAATTTTTACCCCATATAGGGTGTTTCTATCTGTTGGCCCTTATGTTGACTTTGGCTTTACATTTCATAGCAATCATATGGCCGAAATTTTAATTTTGTTGTTTGTAATCGCGTAGAAGTTCACTGTCTATATTGTTGGAAATTTCTCCACGCAATCACCTGACTCGTTTGGCCCGAATTTTATAATATTTGACATCTTTCCGACCCCCTTTTGCAGCAATTCTGCAAAAGAAAAGAAGAAACAGAAAAAAAAAGGTTCGGCACGCGTTGCACTCTTGTAACACAAGAAGGCAAAAGCCTGCTGCACATTTGGTTATACATGAAGTTATAAAATCGGGGTTTAGACTTCTTTGTTAGACATATCGGTAAGGCATCGAGTTATGCAATCGGGACTAGACTTCTTGCAAGACATAAGGAGACGCAGGGCGAAGTACACTTTTAGCACTGAGGCGACCTCCTTCATGAAAGGCGCAGCGGTGGCACGCGCTTTTTCCTCAGGTGCGCTACTTACACGCCCCCGCTCGCTTTACTGCGCAACAACACCTGGTGCGGCAGCAATGACTAAACTTAATATTTGGCAGACACGCAAGACTGCTTACGTGCGAAAATGCGAAAGCACCATACCGCTTGTAGACCTCGCAACGTCATTAACGCACGTCATTTTATGCACTCATGACGTAGCACCACCTCTTCCGCGCTGTTACGTGGGCAGCCCAATGACGCACGCACTAGTCGGTGAGATGGCTGCGAGGTGACGTGTGCAATCAAGCACGCACTGGGCACACCTTTAGTAGGCGAGAATGGTAGAGCAGCCGTGGCTTCAGGGGAGCGTGCTCGTCTCGCACCCAGGAGGCCCTGGCTCGATTCCAACCCAGACCGAAATGTACTAAATTTTCTTTTCAAAGCCACTAGTTTATATTGTTTACCGGAACTTCCCTGAGAAATGTGAGTTCCGTCCGAGCATTTTTTGACGTGTTTTTATTCATTGCGGTGGGGGCCATTTTTCGTCACGGCGCAGTTTCGTCAAGGTCACCGACAACATATACACCTAAGGATTTCGCCTTAAAAGAAAAATACATGTCGGGCCGAACGACTCATATGGTGGTGGTTTCGCCAGCGAAGCTGTTTAAATGACTAAGTTTTGCATTATAAATCATTCTTTCACGCACACGTATACATCGATGTATAATGTTTATTTAACTTATTTCGAAACGATGGTGATCACGGCTTGTTTTTCGGCCGTGCGCACAATGCGTGGTCTTCCCATTTTTTGTTGGAGTTGCAACTCTTGCAGTGGTTTACCCCTGCAATCCACAATCCGGTTCTTACGCACCGTGATGAAGAAATTGCGGTCACTGACCAAGTCAAAGTGAAAATAACACAGAGACGTTTCGGGACCCGTACGCGTTCCTTGATCACACCGCGGAGGCTACCGCGGTGCACATCTCCGTGTTTTCCCGCCACAACTACCACGCGATTTTATCGAGCACAGACGACAGCAGACGCAGCCGGCAGCAACGGTGGCCAGCGCGGGTGGACTCCTCCACCGCACAGGTGCGGTGCGCACGGAAATTTCGTGTCCTTTCTTTCTTCTGCGCCGTACTATCGTTCGTTGCCTTTTTTTGTTCACTTTACGGACATAATCCTGCCCAGATACTCCTCCTACGAGACCGCGCATACGGCTCATTCATACTGGTCCGTCAGGTATACAGCCTTTGCTATAAAAAAAAAAAAGAAAAAAAAACGAAACAAGCAGAAAACACACCCGTGTCCCGTTCGTTGGGGGCGCGTTAAAGATCCCGTGATTGTCAAAATTAATGCGGAGTCCTCCCCCACTAAGGCGTGCCTCATAATCAAATCGTGGTTTTGACACATAAAACCCCAGCATTCATTTAATCAATTCTGCCCGTTGTCCTGTCGGCGTTCCATAATTAGAACGTGTTCTTTTCAATGTCTTCTGCATACGTATACCTGCTTTCTTTTCTTGCTAAATTTTATTTGTCTTTAACTGCTCATTTTAAACTTTCGCACTGATTTTAATGTCTTCATAGCTACGTGGGAGTAAATTTTCTTCTTATTCTTTACTGTTCTTTGATATGGTAGGTTTGACAGAGATATATAGTGACCAGGTTCTACCTTATTTCTTTATTCGCTCGGGAAGAGGGAGATATATATGAGGAAGGCAGGGATGTTAACTAGTCAGGAGTCCGGTTGGCTACCCTACACTGGGGACGGGAGAAGGTTAAGAGAGAGAAGAGAGGGAGAGAGTATAGAGGCGTGCACAGACTGTACTTAAGTCAAAGCCGCTCGTACAAACCAGACGTTATTAGAAAGCACAAAAGTGCCTTCACTGCCTTCTGGGCCGATGATCGGTGGGGGCGGCGTTCTAATAGTCTGTTCACACAGAGGACGATCATCTAGTTTGCTCAGTGTGTCGGACAAAGATCGTCTTTGTGCTTGAAATTGAGGACAGTGGCACAATAAGTGGCCAATGTTCTCCTCGCATCCGCAAACATTTGTATTAAGACAGGCGGCACTGTTGGCAGCTCCAGTCCGACATCGCATCCATGGCGCATGGTCGCTGCCAACTGTTTTTCACGCGGGGATATGTTGAGGACCTTGCAATTGCCTCGAAGGCCTCGCCGCAGGCGTTCTTTCTTTTTTTCTTTTTTTTGGCAAATAAGCAACGATTCGGACAAGAAGGCTGTGGCGCCGCTGCAACTTCTACGGCGAAACTGTTGGGCGTTACGCCGTTTCCGGAAGAGGTCGCCGGTTCAGTTTCTGGCCTCGGCGTTATACTGTATATTGATGCGGACAAAGTGTGTTGAACACTGAAGCTTTATTGTTCGAGAACAGCAACACCAATTCAGAAAAAAATATGATCCTTCGCTTGCCTGCGATAATGACAGCCACTTCAAGCGCGATTTTGTTATCTCTGTTTTCTTTTTCCAGGTTCGCGGCTGCCTCGTTGCATAATCAAGAACACATGTAGTAATTATAGGAAGTCAGAGATAGCAAAGGAAAAAAAAAATGAATTGAGGTGCAGGGGAAAGGGGGGGGGGGGAGGAATTGGCGGAGTGCTTCGCAGTCACTTGCAAATGCATATACTGTAGGCGATTAATTGAGATAGAGGCGTATTTGAACAGATAAAAAAAATTACTCACTTTCGCACGCAGTGGCTGGATGGTTATGGCCGATTCCGCTGCTGAGCAGTAGGTTGCGCATCTTGGCCGACACGGGCAGCGTTTCAACCGGGGTTGACGGTAAAAAGAAAAAAAAAATAGGTGAAGAATGCCTATGCTCACTGATGTTTCCGGCAACGTCGTAAGATCCACCCGGTCGTTGTCAACATCGTGAGTATGGCCACTGTAAGGAAAGTTTAACCAAACCCTTCCTTTACGTGCCGTGGACATCGCCTGCGCATGCGTTGCCACAGCATCACGCGCAGCTCCACAGGTTGTGGTACACTTCGTTACGACGGACGCCATGTCGCCCATTCTCTCCTCCGCGTAGCCCGTGCCGAAAGGTTTCCAACTGTCTTTCTCCACTTATTCTCCTCTCCATCAACATTTGCTTCTTGTTGGACGGAGTATATACAGCTTACGACGATGCCTGCCGACGACAAATTCATTTTGTTCTTTTTTTTTCTAAACGTGAATTTCTTACTCATTAGCGAGCTGCACACACTCGAAAAGGGGTCGCTGTTTCCGCAGCGCTCGCGTTGCGTGCCAGTATAGTGTGCCACTTATATAAGGGATTATGATTACATGACGAAAACAGGCAATGAAGCCAGAAAAACTGCAAAGGAAATTAGTTATGGTAAATTGTAAGGTAGAAGTATTAAGGTAAATGAAAACGAAAGTGGACGAAAAGATGCCTTGTTCTGACAGGTGGGGTCTAAACTGTGATCTTCCACCGATCGCACATACGTGAACGGATATCTACCGCATTGCGGAGGATGTGGGTTTGGTCCCTGCTTGGCTGGGCAAGTTATCTTTTCGTCCACTTTCATTTCCATTTACTCTATTACTTCTACCAGGGTTGTGGGAATACTCGAAACTTCCGAATGACGAATCGAATAGTGTCCTGTTCGGTATTCGAATTGAATAGTCACTATTCGGAAATGCGAATATTTTTCGAATAATTCGCTAATATTTCAAAACGTCAACTGCACCCAAGTAAACACAAAATTGGATGAAAAGTACGTTAAGTTTTCACCCCCGCGGGCATAAAACATGAGAACTGGTGTATTGGAGCAGGCTACGTCATTTAGGTACAGCCATACTTTCCAGGCTCTAGAGCGATAATTAGCACTCTCTGAAGATGCATGTGCAATTGAAGAAACCACTGGTTTGCTCCTTATGCCCCATTCGTGCTTTTAATAAACAACGCTCTATCACCATGCACTTCACTCCTTTGACACAGAGCTCACCACAGGCGACAAGAGTATGTTTCGCCGCACTACTAGCGCAGGTAGCCATTCATACATGGCGCATTTGACACTCTCCGACAACTATAATACCTGCAGTATTCACTACTTCAAGCAGACCGTCTCGGAAGTCAGGAGCACGGTATGGTCTGCCACTCAAGTCCGCATGAAGAAAAATGGAATTCAAAACATCGTTAGCGGTTGGTGGACGCGGGAGGACGACTTTGCAACTTGCATATTCATTCAGAAACGTGGTCGACGGTCCTCGGCCTAGGGCCGACACGTTGTTTCCAGCAGAGAGAATTTTCGGCCAGAGCTGTTCCACACGCCACGCCAACACATGAAAAGGAGCGAATAATTTGCCATGTCAAGACCCAGGCGCAGTTTTAGTTTCGCAGACGCGTCTCGCACAGACATGGTAGATGCGCTAACACCCCGCAGCTAAAACGTATACGCCTGCATCAGAAAGAAAAAGTTGTTGTCCGTATTGAATAGTATGCTCGGAAGTGCCGCAACACTGATTTTCTTATGCGATTGGCATTCTAACTCCAAACAAAGTCCTAATTCGTTTTTTTTTTCCTGATTTTGTTTTTCCTTTTAAATGGTTACTCATAGCAGGTTTCTTTCCCCATGAGCTTGTCTCAGCCTCTCTGACTTTCCGCTTGACTTTCCGTTCTTTGTTGCGCTCATCATACTAGTCACATGCTTGCTGGTAAGCTTCCTAGTTATTTTCCTCCGCTGTGAATCAATGATTTTTCTTGTACAAATATCTGAACACTCTCCCAACTCATTTATTTTCTTCCATATTGCTCAGTCGTTCTTCATAATCAATGTTACTCTGAGCTTCCCTCACTTCGAAACTTGTTCAGCCCATATCACCCTGCAGAGCTTCAATTGTAGCATTCCCGTGAGTGCTCAATGCGACGCGTCCCATTGACCTTTTGTTGCCTTCGAGTCCTGATTGTACCCCTGATTTCAAGCATACAATCGCATTTCCAGATGGAAGTTCTGGAACCATTACACCTGTCCACATACCCCGGAGCACCCTCAGCCACGTCCCTCTTTACCCTTCCCCCTTTCAATAAAGTTTATCACCACCACCACCACCGGAGCACCTCGTACCTGTTGTACCCCATAGCGCTCTGTATTTCATTATGGCCGCATTTCTCTTTCCCTTTGCTGTTATTGTATTTTCCTCCACATCTCTATTGCCTTCGTTTATCTATATACCAAGGTAGTGTAAGCACTATTAACGTACTTCGTCGTTTTCATTTGCACATAGCCATCATCATCTTCCCTGTTCTTCCTCTTCTTCGCGCATGAGCTGGGGCGTTGCCTTATTTGGGTGTCAACGGCAAGGGACCATACAAATCAATACCAACAAATTCAAAAGGTGCGTCCGGGCAAGGGAGAGGTTGTAATAAACCGGCAGGAGGGGATGTCGAGCGTTTGCGGTGCATACATGACGCACAAGAGGCAATGTATTCGGCCACCGTTGTGGATAGGCCAGGCCAGAAGCAGTGGGTCTTGATGCGGTCGTGTCTTGTGGACGCCTAAGTGGCCAGCCGATACGTCGTCGTGAAGGGCCTCTAATACTCGCAGTATTTATATTCTTTCACGCGAGGTATTTCCTGGTCCTGTACTGACACTGCCTGTTCACTGTTTTAATTGAATATCATAACACCTGATTTCTAAATGCTAAATTGCAGACCTAAATTCTCGCCTTCCTGTCCACAGTTATTAGCAAGACGTTGCATATCACTTTGCTTCTTAGCTTAATTGTACCCAGATGCCTGTATGAAAGATTAAACCCGATATTGCTGCCCTCTAGCACCCTTTCCCTCCTCACCATGTACATCATAAACAGCAGCGAGGATAGAAGGCACCCCTGTCTCAGTTCCTTGTTGATATAAGCTTGCTCCTCATCTCTTCCCATTCAACGCAAGCTGTATTTTCTAAGTAAACGTCTCTCAAAAGCTGTATACAGTCGTTGCCTATGCCTTCCCCTTCCAGAATATTCCACATTATGTTGCAGTTTACGTTGTCATACGTTGCAGTTTACGTTGTTGCTCCGGTAATGTCTAAAAAAAGTCACATATAGCGGTCTCCTTTCTTCTTTGGATAATTCAATACACTGAGTAAGGACGAATAAGTTATCATCCAGACGCCTACCGATTCTGAAGCCATTCTGAAGTTCTCCCAGTGTGCCATTATTTTCTGCCCATGCTTGCAGCTTTCATCGCCTGCAGTGCTAATTTGTGTATTACCGATGTAATGGTCAACGGTCTATATACGTGAATTCTATATGTTTCCCCCTCACCTCTATAAATTAAATTTGTTCTTTAGCGCCAATTGTTTGATTTTCGTCTATCTTTTAAAGTTTCTTTTTCTACTGCTTTCAACAGTCCGGAGCGCCCCCTGGACGAACAAACCCTGAGCCCTCAAGGCCCGGACTCCGAGCACGTAAAAGTAGTATAAGGCATACAAATTGAAAGTTACAGTTCTCGTACACATTAAATTTATTCGGGTGAAATACTAGTGGCCGCGAGAAGCAGCTACACACGCAAAATAAAACCGAAAAGTGGAATAGACATTCTATCTCTCCCTTTCTTTCAATAAAAGGTACATCTATAGAGAAAAATCAGCGTATGCCATATTCACAACACGAGATGTAAGTCTCCTTCTTTCTTCTTTTTTTGTTTGTAGCGCCGAAGCCGGACATTATATTTCGTACTTTCCCGACATACAACCCGACGCGAAGTTCCTGAATATATGTCGTCTCGGTCAGCCGCTGACCGATTGCTTGCACAGCTACGTCAGTTTTCTTTTGTCTTGTTTTTTTTCTGACAGTTGCAATTTTACTGCCAAATATATTCTGAGCCGTGCGGTCCCTATCCGCGTGTGTGCCATGTCACAAAATACTAATAGCGGAAACTAAACGCGCAGTGTAGCACAAGTTTTCGCGCTATGGCATCGGGGGAAAATATGTACATGCGAAGCTCCGTGTTTCCTATCTAAAATGGGACGGAGCGCCTGAGGCTTATAGAAATTCGAAATCGGATTCTTAAGTTTGTTGAAAGAGACTCTCCGACGGACGCTGCCGGCAACTTTAGGTTATTTTATAACGTCGACTTCGCTTTCCAAAAATTGCTCCAGATCGTCTTTCTTGAGAAAGAATATGTGTCGTAAGTGTTTTTTCCCCCGAAGTGGTGCAAGTTTTGGCGGAGGTAAAGCACTTGAGGCGAACCGCTGTTGCCGAAACACTGACCACCTAAATCTTCAACACCGAGATGTTGATTTCCGTCCGGAAGGCAGCGAAGCGAGGCTGGGCTTTTCGAGCGTTGCTAAGAAAATGTGCAAATATAAACATACAGTTTAAACTCTAAGGATAGCGCTTTTCGACCAGAACTGGCACTTGCGCCATAAAAAAAAATCAATTAATCAATAAAAAAAAAACGCTAAGGGACTTTTTAAGTGTTACTGAGAAACTGATGCTAAATAAAAACTATGTTATAGAAGGACACCACACTTAAAATATATGTTCATTGATAAATCAATTTTTTTTCGCAGTGGGAAGGAGCGCCACTATACATGGAAAACTGCATGATGCACATTAATGACATGCTTCTTTAGTGGAGTGGGCGGTGTCTATTCTACTCCGGTTGGTAGAGATGCGAAAATACGTCTTGTGCAGCTTTCCAAGGCCAGCCAACCCGATGACGCGAAAATATTTCAACTTGATTTTCGCTTGCGCATGTCGCGTACGTACGGAAAAGGCGTAAAAGCCGCTGCTCCGAAAATGTGGGCTACGCGTTTAATGCAGCTGTTCTTACCGATTTAGTCTCCCACGAAAATGGTCTGGCTGCAGTAGTTCACGAAACAGCTAAATATGCACGAGTGAGTATCTGTGCGCATGAGTCCAGGAGTTTGTGTTTGAAGAGCGCCCCTTTTTGTTGTGAAGTCATCGGGAACGGGAAAAATTTCCACCACGTCAATATGTTCTCCGCAACAGTAGCCTACCACTTCGACCATTTTTGCGTACTTCAGGGGATCTGGTCCCAACAAAATTTAATTGGCTTTCTTTCGAAGTACAGCAGATTTACACTTGATTTTAACTATGATTCAACCGTGCATCATGATCCGTCGGGGTTCCGTAGCGTCTTTGTGGCGTTGCGCTACTAAGTTTGAGGTGACTGTTTCGGTTTTGCAAATCGCTCACGGAAATCTGGTGCAGCGAATCGATTTCAACAGGTCGACGTACAGCAGCTCAATACGATCCACGTGTTGCTTGTTGAAAAAGTAGGAGCTCCGCTACTTTTAATGGCCGTAATGATCGTTTAATCAAACGTTCGCATCTTCCACTTATTTCTCTAGGCAGTGAAAGAACTAAGGGCTCAGCAGAAGGGGGGGGGGGGGGGACGTGACAGCTGCAGGGTATAATAACTTTTTTTTAACTGTCCGTTTCTTTTCTATAGCTGTGGGAGCTTGCATTTCGAGTCGGTACTTCTCTTTAATGGAGGTGTGTCTTCTCGATAGACGTGCTAAGGGTAACGAAGCTGCACTACAGTACAACCTCGTTGCGAGTGTGCTTCAGCGTGTGTATACGTTCATGAATGCATAGACCTATGGTATATTGCGCTGATTATAGGCTTGAAGATTTACCGCCCTAATTTCTAAGGAAAGCAAGAGTATTCGTACAAACTTTCCGACTTTATATTTCATTCGCTCAATGTTTTCCACATTACGTCCTGATTGAATAACTCTCTTACATGTGATGGGCGTCTTACTTTCACTCGGAATATTACGGGCTAAGGAGGGTTTTCTTCGACATGATTGTAATATTTAAATGCAATTGGCGGAACACAGAACGACACAGGTGTGGAGCGCCAGGACGGGACGACCGAAACCTCCGAGAGACCGGAGGCGGCTGATCTATTTTTTTTTTTAAATCTCATCTTGTACTGGGTCCCTGCCCAGTCTATAGCATGTGCACATCATCGCACTTCACCGCACCGAGCTTGCGTTGGCCGTTGTGCTTGCCTTGGCCCCACTACTCAACACGACCGAGGGCAGTGCCGATGGCGCTGCCGCTACAAAGGCGTGCCAGCCCTAAAATAACATGCTCAGACGATCGAATTCGTGCAGTGAAGTTAGCGGATGACCAATATATACAGGGTGTCCATATGAAGCATCCCGAGTTTCAAAGTGACAAAAAAAGAAAAGAAAAGAACTTTGACACGCGGAAACCTGCGGTTTGTGGCATCACGTACGTGTAAGCAAGTTAAAAACTTGCGTGATTTTTTTTCTAACCTCGTGTTCCAGGAGCTAAATACCAAAAATGAAAACACCTCAAGAAAGCCAAATGTGTCACCCATTGCTGTCCAACGAAATTGTCGACGTGAATTTTTACGGAAACCACCAGATGTTTTGAGTTTAGTAAAATCATACCACTTTCTGCAAGTACCAATGTATCGTAGTGTTTTTTCTTTAATATCGTTTTGAAATCAGACAGGTTTCATGTGAACACCCTGATGATGTCAGGTGTTGTCATTTTCGGTATTTATTAAGCACCTTAAAAAAAAAGCAGGAGGTTAAAAAATACGAACAGACACTTTTTGAATTGCTTCACATGATGCCACAAAGCGCATGTTTCTATGTATTATAGTTTGTTTATTTATTTCATTTTGAAATCGGGTAGGTTTCATGTGAACACCTTGTATGTTACAGGGACAAAAACTGAAGTGAGGTATCCGCGGCCCAGCGAGTAGGTCGCGTCTTCGGCGACATTGGTGGACACTGCTATAGAACGAGTGCAACATGTAATTTTAAGTTAGAAGGCTATAGTGTGCCACGCTTACTACAACACAACGGATAAGAAATGCTACTGAAATAAAGCATTTATTTTTTTACCGCCATACACATGATTATCGGCCAAGCATGCACATAATGCATGCTTGCATGCATACTTTCATGAACATGGCATAAATGCGAAGAGAGACGCGAGGTAGAAATAAACCTAGCATGAAGAGCGGGACTGCATTGAAAACGATAGCAGCTCAGTCAGAAGAAAAAATCGAAAAGAAGATAGCCAAGATAAGGCAGCGACGGTTAACTGGTGTTCTTTATTTCGGTTGTCATGCGGCTTGGCATGCAGTGCAGTGAGATAAAAGGATAACATTGGGTATTTAAACAGAGGCTCAGGGCTGCGCTACTGCACTATACAGATCTATCGGTCATTTAACGACGTTACATGCACGGCCGCTCGATCCAAAAGCACAAGGTGCTTTGCATCGAGTGGCCGTGTTACATGCATGGACGGAAAACATGAAAAGGTAGGGGATGGTGCAGTATGAGCATATAAGTTGAGCAGTGGCGTAGCCAGAAATTTCTTTCGGGGGGGGCTAACGTTGCAGCTCGGCCTCCTCCTAAGAGGAAACATTAGGTCGGATGCTCTTATCTAAATACATGTAGAAGGAGAATTGGTTTTTCTCGGCAACCACTGCACCAAATTTGATGAGGTTTGTTGCATTTAAAAGAAAAACTTAAATTCTAGTGACTGTTTGTTCCGAATTTTCGATTTAGGTAGTCAATATTTTATTGAAAAGTGGCAAAATCGAAAATTTTCAGGAGACGAAACAATGCAGTTTACAACTCTGTATATCAGCAATGAAAATTGATATCACAATTCTGTGATTTGCACATAACAGGACATCTACAGCGGACAAAGTTGATATGTTACACATGAGTCTAAAAAAATGAAGTCTTATGGAAATACGGCTTTTGCAGAACCCTTGTACTTAACATAACCAATTCACGTAAGATACAAATAGACATATCGAATTTGTCCGCTTTTAATGGTGCAATGGATGCTGTTTACAGAAGCGGGATATCTGTTCTTGATGCAGAGCTATTAATTTGTAAACTTCGTGTTTCTATTTTTTACGACGTTTCGAATTTTTCAATATATTTTAAACAAAGTTCAGGCCCTAAATCGAAATTCCGCTTCCAACAGACACTAGAATTTAACTTACTCTCTGAAATGCGACAAGTTTCATTAAAAGCGATTCAGGAGTTATCTCAGAAAAGCGTTTCTACGTTTTACATGTATCTGAATACGCCACGTCGGAGTTCGGCCCGAGCTAAAGCTTCCTCTTAAACAATTTGCCTATGGATCAAATACATGAATAATAACTGCATTATCATTGCCAAAGATGCTGCAAACGAATTCTTGAACGCTACGCACTGTCAATACAAGTAAAATATGTATTCTTTTCATAAAATATTATACTCGTATGTGCCAAAAATTGTGCCCAACATAACTGGTGTCAATGCTTCCATGTTTTTCGTCTATTTAATAAGTAAAGAAAATATCACACGAACTTTAGAACTACATCAGTTCGAAACCACCAAAGCATTCCATGCCGCTGATATGAAAAATATAAAGGCCATGAAATGAACAAGTTGAGGACAAATATGTTAATGAAACTTTGTCATTCAAGATCCTTGTTTACATTTTTGTACATATGCAACGGCCAGTGAAAAATCTCAATGACGCTGTCATTTGTTCCAATGTATTACGCAGGAGCAGCTGTCACCGGTCGTGTATCGTGAGTAATTGCACCGAAATTATAGTCGCAACAGAGAGCACGTATAAAAAGCAGGAGTTTTGCAGAATATACGAGGCTGAGTCAAATGAAAGTGAGCCAGTGCGAATATATGAAAAATGGGGTACTTTGTTTAAAAGTAGCCTTCATTTGCATTCCGACATTTGTCCCATTGACAAACGAGTCGCGTAATTCCCGTCTCATAGAGTTGCTTGGGTTGCTGCTTCAAAACGTCTGCAACTAACATTCACGTCATCGTCCGAGACGAATCTGGTTCCCTTGAGCTGTTTTTTCGGTTGCCCAAAAATGGGGAAGTCGCAAGGCGACAGGTCTGAGCTGTCTGGCGGATGTTGCAGCGTTCCCCGCTTGAACTTTGCCAGTTTTGTATTAACCACATCAGCGACGTAGGGACGGGTATTGTCGTGGAACAAGATGACCCCATTCGTCAATTTGTCACGTAGTTTGTTCTTGATTGCGACACGCAGCCGATCCGGCGTTTAGCAATATCGGAAACAATTGATAGTCTCTCAAGATTTAGCAAATTCTATCAGTAATGGCCCCTGACAATCGAAAAATAAAAGTCAACAATACCTGTCCGGCGGAAATGACGGCCTTTGCTTTCTTTTGGGGTGGTGAATTCGAATGTTTCCATTATAAGATTTGCTGTCGTGATTCAGGCTCGTAGTAGTGGCATGATGGTTCGTCTCCGATCACAATTGCAGACAAGAAATCGTCACCCTTATTGTCGTACCGGATCAGATGAGTGAAGGCAGCGCCGAACATCTCCGTATTCTGGCGGTGGTCCAAAATCTTGGGCATCCATTGCGCATACAAGAGCCGATAGCCGAAATGTTCATGAATTACGGCGTGAACGGTGACGGTGAACCGAACCGTGAGCGATGTTCACACGCTCTGGCAGTTCATCGATGCTTATCCTCCGTTCTTGTGTCATCAGCTCATCAACCTTTGCAATTTTGTTAGGTGTGATTGCACGATGGCTTTGGCCCGGTCTGGGATCGTCTTTGCAACTTTCACGTCCTTCTTTGAACCGTTTGTTCTAACGCTTCACAGTGGCCAATGAAATGCAATGTTCGACGTACACGGCAGCCATACAGTGACTTAATTTCTTTTTGGGAAACACCTTCAGCTGTCAAAAACCTCACGGCACTACGCTGCTCCACTTCTGGAGCGTCCATTACGTCACGCAACCATGTTCATCCCAGTGTACGAGAGCGTTAAAGAACATTTATCCTCAAACCTGCGTGTCACTTTTGTAAATCACAGATGCCTGTGTGCTACGCGCAGGCCTTGCAGATAATGAACAGAACCATAATTGCGCGGGGTGGGTAGGCTCACTTTCATTTGATTGCCCTCGTACATTAGAAATGCGAAGATACAATGGAATATACAAATGCGAAGACACAGCTTGATAACGGGAAAAAAAGTGCCACTGGAAACATAGTTCACTGCACGTATACACAAAACATACGTATAAGTCTCCAATAAATCTACGTATCTAAGAAAGAGTCACGCTATATAATGGGTCAAACAAGGCAAATAAACATGTTACGCAATCACAGATTCACAGAATCCTAGATCCCGCCCCCATTCCATCCACTCCCCCCGATGTATTGTGCGCGACCAAAGGCGGCGCGCTTGCTCCTCACTTTTCTCCCTTGCGCACGTAAGACTGAGCCACCATCGTCGGCTCACCCATTCCCCCTCACCCCCCACATGCTTTCACTCGCACATACAGCATGCGGGGCACGGTCACGATGCTATCGCCGTTAGAATTTATGCGGAACATGAGGGCGACGGCGACGGCTGGAATGCGCCTAGAGTCTCCATATAATTGCTATTGCAATAATATAATAAGAGTATCCGCAGCTGAAGCGTCCCATGGCCCATTACTTTCCGCAAAATAAGTAACAAAATAGAACTTTCACCACGCGACAATTCGCTGCGCCTCAACGTTTTTTTTTTCCTTTTGTGAGGCGGGGGCACCATAATGAAAAAAAAAACGCAAAGGAAAGTATGTTGGTCACAATCGAATGCCTACTTTGGGCAACTAATGTGGCTATTAAAGGAATATCGAAGAAAACACGAGACGCTTGGTCCACCAAGAACCATGCGCATACTGCTCGGTATCCTACACCGGCGAGGCAAGACATTCTGGAGAGGTTTGCGCTCAAGCGAACGCTGTGCAATCCGTCGTCCCCACAGTGATGGCGGCGAGCGACCATTGTTTCTTTTTCTCGTCTGCTAGCCAGAAAGCGTCTAAAACTGCCAGACGAAAATGCACTCGGCCAGAGAAAACCGAATGTGCACCGAAGTGCGCCGCGCGGTGGTCGGGGCAACACGAGAAAAACGCATGCGCTCTGGCTGGCTCTCGCAGCCCGCGGGCAGGGGAGCGAGAACAAAAAAATTGAAGGGGATCAATGTGTCCTCGCGATTAAAAGTCAAAGTAGAAAAAATAAATAAGAACGTAGTTACCTTGGCTGGCTTTAGTGTCTTCACTGGATGCTTTGGCGCAGGTGAAAAATATGTTGATATTTTTTTATGTGACATGACGGCAGGAATGAACCACCACAACGCTTCGTCCCATCGGGCCTCGCTGCGGGCTTTGTACAACTTGTCGGATAGTGTGTTGATTTGGCTTGTCTCGTTGTATGGCCCGATGTGTTACTTTGGAAAAGTTAATGCACCTTTGGCGTCAAATATTTATGGGAACATTAAACTTACAAAGTTCTGCAATTGAAAATCTAAAGCACATGTTTTGAAATATCAATGCACCTTTCACATCAAAAGTTTATGAGAACTTTATACCCATAACGTTTCGGAATTGACATCCACGCGCTCCGTAGATTCCATGATAGAGTGTAGATTCCGCGGCCTCCGCGAGATGCCGCGCCAGCCCGTTCGCCATCAGAAGGTCCTTGAAATTTTGTGCTCGGATGGGGCTGCTAGCGTTATGTGACTCCCGGTGCATGGGCGTTGCCGTGAAATCCAGCCCAAGTTGGCAATTTTCGCGGTGAAATGGCTTTTTGAGCGTGAAAAAGACGTTCTAGACAAAATCCAGAATGATTTCCGGCGCCTGGGCTTGCTTTGGTCGGCGGTGAATGGACAGCACGAAAACATTTCGGGGGGGGCTGAAGCCCCATAAGCCCCCCCCCCCCCCCCTGGCTACGCCCCTGAAGTTGAGGTCGTTATACCTTTGACATTATAGGCACAGCGTACTGGACAAAAGGTCAGCACTGCTTCGTATGACGTCGCAATAACGCTGTTAACGGAAGCCAAATGCAGCAGAAGGGGTGCAACTGCGCTTCGGGGAACGACGCCAAAGCAATGTGGGGCGGCGCATCGTTTATTTGTTTATTTTTATTTCTATTTACTTACTTACTTATTTTTTTTTTTTTGCGTACTGCCCGTCCGCGCTTCATACATTATGAAGGGGAAAGGTTTAAGGAGTAAAGGTTAACAAGAAAAATCAATATGCCTCAAAGCATGCAGGAACACCGTGCAGTAGAGCGCACTGCACAGCGCATATCGAAAGGCGAGTACCAACGTCAGCCTTCACTCCCTTCTCGCCGATCTCGCTCTCCTCACCTTCTGATTGCGCAGCCAAGTTATCTCGGTTGTCCCTCGTGATCCTTGTCTGCAGCGTCCGTGGGCTTAAACAAAGTAAATGTGTTACTGACTGCATCTTCCGTTATCGTTTCACGGGGCATTTAATGTTTTGAGAATAAAACGCGCGCGCGCACGCATGTACGCACGCACGCACGTTTTAAAACCCAGCGTGTGGCACGTGAACCATCATTAGCATGCGGATGGTGTCCAGCAGGCAGATGAATTCCGCAGACTGCTCGTAACGGCCTACGCGCGCGGGAAGGTTGCTTGAATTATTCGGCATTTAAGAGGGGGCACGCAAGTGTCAGTTGCGACCCCAGTAGGTTGTGCACTGGGCATCCTTTGAACGATAGCTTCTTTGCCTATTCCCACGGAATTCAAGGTCGTCGCCCGGCCATCCGGCCTCGTAGCAGCGAAAGGGGAACGGCGGGAAGGAGCGGCGTCATATGGAATTGACTGTACATAAAGCGAATCGGCTTATACAGCCATCTTTACTGGCCTTACAGATGTATCCGTGACCGGCTCCCTTCTCCAATGAATTATGCACAATGAAACAATAAAAGTAACCAGAATATTTAATGCAACAAATATCTACCCTGATGCGCATAATAACCATGCCTACCGTGTCTACCAGCATGTCTACCAGAGCGGGAATTCTAGTTAGTTGGTTATTCGCTATCATCTAATAACAGCGCCCAAAACGAGGGACGAAAATAGAAGAGACATACTACAGAGGGATGATTTCCAAGTGTGTTTTTTTTTTCTCAGGGGAAGCACATTTATAGTCGGCACTGCAAAAAGAGCACAGCCTACACCGCATGCCATGTGCGAGCGTCCCTTTGCATCTTTATTCTTAACAAGTAAATGGCGTTTCTGCGCATGGTGTTAGCTGTGTTGTGTGTGCTGTGTCGACTATAAATGCGCGCCCTCTGACAAATAAAAAGACAAACAGTTGCAAGTCAGCTCTGCCATGTTCTTCCGTCGTTTTACGTGCTATTATTAGATGATCGCGAATAGTGGTTCGGTTACTGCGGTTATCCCGCAGGCAGTTTAAAGGAACGTTTTTAGGCTCTAAAAAAAAAAAGAAAGACGTTGCTTCAAACAAGGCCATTCCTGGAGATGGTGTCATCAAAACAGGTTGGATCTCGGAGACAATGTGATCCGAGGTTGTGTGGGTCACGTGGCTCGCGCGATGAATTTCCACGTATTGCCGTCTTGTCGGGGAGGCACTTGTTCGATATGCCGTAAAACGAGGTGCAGAACACGATGCAAAACACGAGCATGCACTCAAATGCGCATTATACCGCGAATCCAAACGATACAAACCTTTTGCCATAAGAAGGACATAGACAGTTCCGTGCGCATACTTATAGATAAGCAAAGATCCGGTAGAGATCATTGGTGCGTAATCATTTAATTGCTGTGATTTTACGTGCAAAACCACCGTTTTGATCATGATGGACGCCGTAATGGGCATTAATTTTTACCACCTGGATTCTTCTTGCTTTCTTTTCTTTTTTTTTATGTGGGCCCAACACACGTTATACCAGCGTTTTTTGCAAGCCGCTTCAATCAGAATACGGCCGCCGTGGCCGGGATAGAACTCTCGAGCTCTGCAGCGCAGTACCATGGTACTGAGCTATCGCGGCGGGTTCATGGGGGATGATTATCGAAGACAGCGATAGCTGTCTCTTAGTTTTGCCGGATTGGCATGGAGTTATGTAGTTTGAAAGTGAGTCGACAGGGAAGAGGGGGGGGGGGGGGGGTTAACGCAGCATAATTGCGAGAGGGCTATCGCTGTCTTTGATAATCATGCCAAAAGTTTTTTACAAGTGTTTTCTTTTTTTCCTTTTGCGCATGTATGCGCGTGTGCGTGTATGCGTGCGTGCGTGTATGCGTGCGTGCGTGTACGTTTGTGTGCGTGCGTGCGTTTGTGTGTGCATGTGTGTCTATCAGTGGGACTTTACCTTTAAAAGATGTATACGAAATCCCCGAGAGCAGCTGATCAAACTTTTGAAGGAAATTGGCTGTTATGCAAGCTCTTGGGGAAGCCTACGTTTCTCGGAGAGGTCGTTACTATCCGTAATTTTTTTTATTCTCAGAAATGAAAGAAGTCTCAAAGAACGCGATGCATTATAAGACGGCGGCACAGGCGCCACGTGTCTTATTTGCTTCTTTTATTTTATTATTGTTCTTTTTTCGGTCGCATCGTCAGATCTCTCGTATTCAGGTCCCTACTATCCATTATGTCATCACGGCGCTAACGAAACCATCAT
Organism: Dermacentor andersoni; assembly: GCF_023375885.2. Lineage (NCBI taxonomy): Eukaryota > Metazoa > Arthropoda > Arachnida > Ixodida > Ixodidae > Dermacentor > Dermacentor andersoni. The sequence continues at coordinate 36,206,248 of NC_092815.1, forward strand.
TCGGCCGCGACACTGTGCGCATTCCGGAGCTTCAGGTAGGGAAAAAAATAAATGGTATCTGGCCCACGCCTCATTCGCACTATCCACCATGCGAGCGCGCCGAAGGCACTGGAAGGGGGTGACAAGATTCCGCCCGCAAGCCACAGCTTTAGAACGTCGATTTCGCCGTCCACAGTGGGTCAGCGATTTCAGCCGGAATCACCCGAAAGACACGGACGAGTCGCCTCAGACGCAATGCGGAAACGCCGCGCCCCGGACCTCGTCTCGCGAAAAGTGTGCAGTGGGGTGAAGGCTAGGCACTTGATGCACCGGATAGTCGCTTGCTCTGAGCTCAACTGTATAGTCAAGCCTACAGCTTGTCATGGTTTACGCGGCGTGTCCATAATTGAGGCAAGTGCAGCTGCTGTGCAATTAAAAACGAAAGAAAAAAGAAAGAAGAGCTTTGTATTTCGCAAGCGTGACAAATAGCACCGAACATATGCCGCCACTAGTGCCTCTGTTTATGTATTGCTCTCGCATACAGAAAATAAGGTGACCGCCACAAGAAATGTATTTGCGGCGTAGTTTCAGCTAGGCTTCGTACGGCGTTGACACGCCCGTTTGCCGTCTGCAAGCAAATAATCGATTTCTCATCGTGACCACAATGCGTGTCTTAAAACACGTCCTCTATAATCGGCGATCACGTCCGGCCACATTTCTGGTGGTGTTGCAGTTGGGCCAATGTGCGGCGTGAAATAAATACGTCGATGGCTGGGCGAAACCACGCACAAAGTACGGCGAAAATGCGTGCAGCGTGGTAACCCCTTATGTCGAAGCGCACTGAAGCGCTTCAGTGAATGCGTTTCTACGGCTTCCTGACTACGGCTGTGCAGCTTCCAGAATGCTGCACGGGTTTTCTGCAGGGAACAGAGTGCGTAGCAGGCGCATGATCTGTTTCCCCGCTTCCACCCTTGCAACGCCTCTCCCACGTGTGCGGTTCGACCTTTGACGCCTTGGAGCGACTGCAGTCGACCGGCGAAGCGACGGAGCGTCGAGTCGATTTGCCGACGCTTCTCGTGTTGCTTTCGCTAAACTTGCCACGCGCCAGTCGCCGCGCAGCGCTAATGGTTCGCGCAGCTAACCACGCATCGCGCGTTTTTTCGCCGCCGCCGCCGCTCAGCGCAGCTCTAATACGCGTCGACGTCGTCGACGATGTGTATTGAGCGCATTCCAACGAGGGAAAACTTCGCGACGGTCTTGGCAGCAGTCGGTTCCATACGAACGGGAACGTCCGTAAATGGGTTACGTGTTTGGAGAATCTGCGTCCGTTCCGCCGCCTCACCTCTCTCTCTCTCTCTCTCTCTCTCTCTCGCACACATTTCTGTACTCCTTTACCAACCTTACCATTCGGGCTTGAAGTCTAGGACGTTCCTCTGAGTTGACGGCCAAGCCTGTCACTAAGGCTCACCTGTTCAGTTAACATCAAACAATTTTCTTCTCTCTGTCCATCGTACCCAGTCGTCACACGGAATAAAGGAAAATCATCTTCCGCGCTTTGCGACTCCACCGAAATTGGGATTGGAATGTGTAGGCCTGCAGCGATGATCTGCTTTAAAGCCATTACAGATATTTGAGCACCTTCGGCTCTTCAATCTTGTTCTCTCTCTTCTTTTTTCTTTCTTTCTTTTTTTAAAGTTTTTTTTATTTCTTTTTTATTTATTTGGAGTTGGCTTACTGAAGCCTCGGCGGGAGTGTTTCCTGTGGGAGGGATTATTGAGCGGAAGTCGAGTTTAGTGAACGAGAGAGCAACGCGTAAGCCAGAGGCCGATATTGTTGTTGGAAGTGGGTTGGTGACACGTTTCTTGATCTTCGCGACACTTTCACTAGTAGCGAGGTGAAATATTACTTTGAAATTGGGGCGTCATTGGAATCATGCGCGACAAGTCACGGCAGCAAGATTGCGGCCTTGAACAAGACTCGGCGAAACACCTCGGGGTCGTTCTTCGTCTCATTATGAGAGCATGGCGAAAGAGCTGTTTCTTTTCACGGGTGTGATACTTTTTTTTTCTTTTTGGAGGGGGGGGGGGAGGGGTTTTTAGACGGTTGCTTATGAATTCCCGCAGGCTGTCGTGGAGCTGAGTTTTCATTAGTCATGGCTGTGCACGTCACTAACGTGGAAATCATTATCGAGGCGCGACATTTAAAATATGAACTCCCTGCCGACGCGTGACTTGCAGTCTGCGCCCTGTAGGCGGAAGCATCCATACGCAAGGAACGAACTTGTTAACACCTACACTCAATGTCTTCCTTGGTGACGGCCATCGTATTCGTTCTTGACGTTCATGCTCCTCTCTTCTATCACGACTAACTAAGCTTATCTTTTAGCGAATGTGCTGTATTGTTCAGGCAGAACACCACCTTTCTTGCCCATTCTGTTCAGTTTCAGGGAGCCTACAGCGAGCTGACTATATCGCCCAGTCTTTGTAAGTTTCTTCATGAATGTGCACTCCTTTTGACAGCGGCAGGCCCTTGCGATCGTTAGGTATATATATTTGCTGATAGTGAGGACGAGGAGCTGCGTTATGTGTAGGTGAGACATAATGTATGAACCTTATACGTATTAAGGTAAGCAAGGCACTCTGCGTGTCACTGATCATCGCAGAACGCTCCGTAGTTCTTGATTGTGAGTGCTCATTTTCCACATGCAGCTTTGGAGTTCCGGGACAGTGCTACCTTGTGTACAGGTATCGGGAAAAAAGAAAGAGAAAAGAAAATTACAACCATTCCACTCTACATTCTCGTTGCTGTTCCCTCAGGCGCTCCTCGTACTCATGTTGTTCTTCGGTTGTACGAACTATATGTGTCCGCTCCATCGATAACACAGCTGCTTTTAGCACCGATACTTCCCCTGATTATATACTGCGATAACCTTGACGTCGCGCAATTGTTCACGGTGAGCGCTCTTATCTGTTCCGCATTTTGACATCTACGCCGCCGCACTGCACTCGTGTGGGTTCGTTAGGAATCGCCAAGTCTGTTTCTGTTGCCGGACGCCGAAAAACCTACGGAAGGTTAGTCATATACAGCTTTCGCTGTAAAAAGCAAGTTTGCAATCTTGTTTTCAGGTCTGTTGCAGCCAGTTTCAACATATGTAGTGGGTGCACGGATAGCTTTGGCGCTGCATCTATTCCCTATAGGATAGTTATTCTTTCATGTATGTCCGTTGCTTGTGTACAACTATTACTAAGACACAAGGAAAATGATCTGAATACAATCCCCAATGTTTTGATGTTACTCCATGACACCAGAATTGCTTGTTGACACAAATATTAGTATATGCAGCTCGATATGTTTTTCTCAGGTGAATTACGAGAGCTGCCTTATAGGCGGCGTTCTGTATGATTAGAATATCTGCGTCTGGGAGCAAATATTCATTACGGCTGATCCGTCGGGTAAATATGTCACATTCGATTTCTTCCCGAAAAGTTCACAAACATTTCACGTTACCTGGGATGGATGTATTTTGCAGATATGTATGGCGGCGAGTCTTGCGCTAATTGTTTTGACCATAGGCTCATTTCTTTTTGTGTTACATTCATATGTGCAAATACTTGCTGAACTCGCTCATTAATTTTTCTTGCCGGATTGAAATAGGTAAATAGTAAGGGCAGCGGATTTGAGAGAGAGAGAGAGAGAAATTTTATTTAATCATGTGGCTGTGTTTCAAGAGGCCCTCAGTCCAGAGCCTTAATGGCGAATTTCGTCCGAGCTAACTCAATGGAGTCCGTCAGATGCCCTTGATCTTCCGACGTGATGGCTTGAATCAGCCTCTTTGCACTTGGGGGTAAAGTGAGGCGGGGTTTGAGGGGAAGGGTGCGAGTGCAGCGGTGGCGTAGAAGTAGAACACCCGCCTCGCGTGCAAGAGGTCCGTGGTTCGAATCCCGGTGCCGCGCAATTTTCCACCGGATTAAAAAAAAAAAATCCGCGTGTTGATAAAATTGCATAAACAGGCCTGGAGTGTGGCCTGATGCCGGTGACCAGAACCGGTAACGCACTCCCTCACCAGAGCAGGATTGGCCACCCTGGTGCAGTACTTGGCCACAACCTCCTATATGAACACAACAATCAAACCCCGGCCCTCAGTCCCAAGCAGCTGCGAAGCAACTGACCACGGCGGCGGTCAGACCTGCGACGCTGCAGAGGGTGCTAAGAATCCCTGGCTCCGGACAGGCCGCCATTGGAATATGAACCTGGCAACGTTTAACGCAAGAACATTATCTAGTGAGGCGAGTCTAGCAGTGCTATTGGAAGAATTAGAGGGCAGTAAATGGGATATAATAGGGCTCAGTGAATCTAGGAGGCCAAAAGAAGCATATACAGCGTTAAGGAGCGGGCACGTCCTGTGCTACCGGGGCTTAGCGGAGAGACGAGAACTAGGAGTCGGATTTCTGATTAATAAGAATATAGCTGGTAACATACAGGAATTCTATAGCATTAACGAGAGGGTGGCATGTCTTGTTGTGAAACTTAATAAGAGGTACTAAATGAAGGTTGTACAGGTCTACGCCCCTACGTCCAGTCATGATGACCAGGAAGTCGAAAGCTTCTATGAAGACGTGGAATCGGCGATGGGTAGAGTGAAAACAAAATACCCTATACTGATGGGCGATTTCAATGCCAAGGTAGGCAAGAAGCATGCTGGAGACAAGGCAGTGGGGGAATATGGCATAGGCACTAGGAATAGCAGGGGGGAGTTATTAGTAGAGTTTGCAGAACAGAATAATATGAGGATAATGAATACCTTCTTCCGCAAGCGGAATAACCGAAAGTGGACATGGAGGAGCCCGAACGGCGAGACTAGAAATGAAATAGAGTTCATATTCTGCGCTAACCCTGGCATCATACAAGATGTGGACGTGCTCGGTAAGGTGCGCTGCAGTGACCACAGGATGGTAAGAACTCGAATCAGCCTAGACCTGAGGAGGGAACGGAAGAAACTGGTACATAAGACGCCGATCAATGAGGAAAATAGAGGAATTCCAGATCAAGCTACAGAACAGGTATTCGGCTTTAAGTCACGAAGAGGACCTTAGCGTTGAAGCAATGAACGACAATCTTGTGGGCATCATTAAGGAGTGTGCAATAGAAGTCGGTGGGAACTCCGTTAGACAGGATACCAGTAAGCTATCGCAGGAGACGAAAGATCTGATCAAGAAACGCCAATGTATGAAAGCCTCTAACCCTACAGCTAGAATAGAACTGGCAGAACTTTCGAAGTTAATCAATAAGCGTAAGACAGCTGACATAAGGAAGTATAACATGGATAGAATTGAACAAGCTCTCAGGAACGGAGGAAGCCTAAAAGCAGTGAAGAAGAAACTAGGAATTGGCAAGAATCAGATGTATGCGCTAAGAGACAAAGCCGGCAATATCATTACTAATATGGATGAGATAGTCCAAGTGGCTGAGGAGTTCTATAGAGATTTATACACTACCAGTGGCACCCACGATGTTAATGGAAGAGAGAATAATCTAGAGGAATTCGATATCCCAGAAGTAACGCCGGAAGAAGTAAAGAAAGCCTTGGGAGCTATGCAAAGGGGGAAGGCAGCTGGGGAGGATCAGGTAACAGCAGATTTGCTGAAGGATGGTGGGCAGATTGTTCTAGAAAAACTGGCCACCCTGTATACGCAATGCCTCAAGACCTCGAGCGTACCGGAATCTTGGAAGAACGCTAACATAATCCTAATCCATAAGAAAGGCGACGCCAAAGACTTGAAAAATTATAGACCGATCAGCTTACTGTCCGTTGCCTACAAAGTATTTACTAAGGTAATTGCAAATAGAATCCGGAACACCTTAGACTTCCGTCAACCAAAGGACCAGGCAGGATTTCGTAAAGGCTACTCAACAATAGATCATATTCACACTATCAATCAGGTGATAGAGAAATGTGCGGAATATAACCAACCATTATATATAGCTCTCATTGATTACGAGAAAGCGTTTGATTCAGTCGAAACCTCAGCAGTCATGGAGGCATTGCGGAATCAGGGTGTAGACGAGCCGTATGTAAAAATACTGAAAGATATCTATAGCGGCTCCACAGCCACTGTACTCCTCCATAAAGAAAGCAACAAAATCCCAATAAAGAAAGGTGTCAGGCAGGGAGATACGATCTCTCCAATGCTATTCACAGCGTGTTTGCCGGAGGTATTCAGAGACCTGGATTGGGAAGAATTGGGGATAAGAGTAAATGGAGAATACCTTAGTAACTTGCGCTTCGCTGATGATATTGCCTTGCTTAGTAACTCAGGGGACCAACTGCAATGCATGCTCACTGATCTGGAGAGGCAGAGCAGAAGGGTGGGACTAAAAATGAATCTGCAGAAAACTAAAGTAATGCTTAACAGTCTCGGAAGGGAACAGCAGTTTACGATAGGTAGCGAGGCACTGGAAGTGGTAAGAGAATACATCTACTTAGGACAGGTAGTGACTGCTGATCCAGATCATGAGAGGGAAATAATCAGAAGAATAAGAATGGGCTGGGGTGCGTTTGGCAGGCATTCGCAGATCATGAACAGCAGGTTGCCATTATCCCTCAAGAGAAAAGTGTATAACAGCTGTGTCTTACCAGTACTCACGTACGGGGCAGAAACCTGGAGGCTTACGAAAAGGGTTCTACTTAAATTGAGGACGACGCAACGAGCTATGGAAAGAAGAATGATAGGTGTAACGTTAAGGGATAAGAAAAGAGCAGATTGGGTGAGGGAACAAATGCGCGTTAATGACATCTTAGTTGAAATCAAGAAAAAGAAATGGCCATGGGCAGGACATGTAATGAGAAGGGAAGATAACCGATGGTCATTAAGGGTTACGGACTGGATTCCGAGGGAAGGGAAGCGTAGCAGGGGGCGACAGAAAGTTAGGTGGGCAGATGAGATTAGGAAGTTTGGAGGGTCAACATGGCCACAATTATTACATGACCGGGGTGGTTGGAGAAGTATGGGAGAGGCCTTTGCCCTGCAGTGGGCGTAATCAGGCTGATGATGATGATGATGATGATGATGATGATGATGATGATGATGATGATGATGATGTGCGAGTGACAGGCCACATTCCCAGAGTATGTGTGGCGGGTCAGATTATTCACCATAATATGTGCGTGGTGCTTCGGTGTCACTGGCAAAGTCCCATATTAGATGGAGTCGAGCCGGTGTCGGTGGCTTGCTTGTCTGCGCTTGTCTAATTAATGAACCTTGTCCTTGCTTTGATTTTGTTCTGATCTCGGGAAAGGTCCTTCCACCTTTTTTTTGGGTAATTGCGTAAGAGGAGTCGCATAGGCAATTATAATGTTCTTGATTGAATACATTTCTTATAAGATTCACTTGTTCACCATGTTTTTGTCAGACCAGCTCTAAGCGTTACAGATTACCTTTTCTTCATGTATGTTGTGTAAGCAGATCATTATGAGTAATCATTTATTTCTGTGGCAGTAGTGCAATTAAGTCAATTAGTGTCGTTGTTAAATTCTGAAGCATCGCCTGATTACGGACTTACCCGTTGCGACCTGAAGGTCTGGATGCGATCAATGTGTTGGAACGCAGAGAGAGAGGGAGAGAGAGAGAGAAAAACAACGAAACGAATTACTGGAAGTTGGGAATATCTCCTATTGGCTACCTTATAGTGGAAAAAGAGGAAAAGGGTAGTACAAATGAAAGACAAAAGAAAGGGAAGAGGGAGAAAACAGAAGAAGAACCTCTGAGACGAGTTAAAGCTAAGTTACACAAGTGCCTGCCGCAATCTCGCCGATCCTTACTCACAGTGTCCCGCAGTCACCGTCTGTCACACAATCCGGTCTCACTAAAATAACGAAACAGCGCTTTTAAAGCCACTCGCGCTAATGGCAATCAGACCAGTGTCCAATAATCCAACTTTCTAAGCGTGGACGGTTGGAACCAAAGTTCACGGCAACGCCTGGTTGCCGGCTGTTGCTTCCGCAACAACGAACGGCGCGTTACAGGACGTGGCGGCCGCACAATCGCTTTCGACGCCCGCGTCTCTTGTGCCGGCGCGTGGCTTCCCTTGCACATTTGGAGCGAGCTTTCCGCGCCTTCGAACAGCTTCGAACAACGGGGAACTCGCTCGCTCGTCGGACCGGTTGCTGACAACGTTGCTTACATCGGCGCGCACGCGCGCCGCGCTAATGGTTTGCGCTGCTAACGACCGAGCGTCTTTCCGACGCACCACGACGTTAATACCCATCGACGACGACGTCTGAGCGCATTCCGCAACTGAAAACTTCGCTACCACGTCGGCCGCCAGCGCAAGAACGGGGAAAATGTTTGTGAGAGTCTCAGCCAGAGAGTCTCTCGCGTTCTGGCGGCGCTTTCTCTCCTCTCTCTCTCGAAGATGAAGAACAAAAAGAAATTGTGTGCATAAGTGAATACTACACCTTTCCGCAAAAGCTTTCCATCGTCTGTTATTGTTTTTTATGCAGTCGCGCTGAAAGAAGGCTTCTTGCCTGTAGCTGTTGCGCTCGCTGTCGCAGCGCCGAAACTCGGATCGGAATGTGCGGACCGCAGCACTGAAACTGCGCAAGAACTATTACGCAAGCACGGGCATCAAATTCGCAGTCGGGGCACCGCTAGCTTTTGCTTTTCTTGTTTGCTTTTCTTTGCCTCTTTCTGACCGAGGGAAATGCGCCGTAATTTCAGTTCGCCTGTTTTCGGTGAAAGATAGTTTTTTTTTTTTTTCAAACACGTCGAAGCCGCCATGGCTAAGCCGCACGAGCAGACGAACTTTCCGGAAGCGGGAGAGATCACGCGTGTTCACGTTCGCTCGACGGCTACAGTTTCGAGGTGCGGAAATGACTTTCAAATTGGACTTCATCTGAAGCCACTCTCACCATCTCGCGGCCTTGAACCAGCTTAAGTGAAATTTTTTTTTCGGGAGAGGGGGGGGGGGGGTGAGGGGGGTTTCGCGTCACCTCATTACGAGAGTTCGCAGTAATAACTTTTCGTTCTCGCGCAATACTTACTTTTCCGAGCCAGAAGTACGTCAACTTTCAACGACTCTCGCTGCGGAGTTGATTTCCCGGTAATAACGGTCGCTTTCGACACCAGCGTACAACTCATTATTGAGGCATATGTGAAATATGAAGTAACTCTCGACGTGGTTCGCTTGATTTCTTCTTCAACGTATACGTTATACGAGCGCGAACTCATTAAGGACTCACCTCGTAGCTCCAGCTTTCAGTTGTGTCGAGGCCTCTCTCGATGTAACTGTTTCCGTTAGAAGCGACTAAGCAAACAAACCGGGCGTGTGGTGGCGCTCCGGCGAGTGCAAAGCGATTTGCCGGAAACAAAATGTCCGTTCTCGTTCGCTCAGTTCTCATCCCTTGAGAAATGTTTCATCAATTTGTACGCTATAGCAGGAAAGACATGCTCGCTTGTTAGGTAACCAGTTTTAACGTCTAGGGAAAGCAACTTCGCTTGACACAGTGCTAAAACAAAATATACCAGCGCTTCGACGCCAGCATTTGCCTAATGCCAAATATGGGCGCCCTCACGAGGGCCTTCCTCACCCTCATCTGCCGCATCCTCACGCGGTGAAGTGAGGGAGGGCGGGCGTTGTGAGGTGGAGCGCGAATGAAGAAAAGGTGATTCATACTGTTGCGGTACCGAAATGTCACTGAGATCGTATGCGGGGTGGGTTTAAAGTCTAAAGCTTTGAAGTGCGCTGGCAGGAAGTCTCTCTAGCGTAGATGTGCGTCGAAGCACACTTCTAGATGACTAAAGTCATAACTGACTGTTGATGTTGATCACCACTGGTCAGCGCACTCTCTTATTCGAAGTAAATACCCTGGAATTTACGTTTTCTTGCTCTAAATAAATGGACGAAAATTTTAGCTTGAGGATTTTCGGGCACTGAGAGTGTTTGTTGACATATGAGCTGAAGGAAATATAAAGATAAAGAAAAAAAAGACTTGTCGGTAGTATAGCTAGAACTGGTCTACGGTACAACCAAAATATGTTTGTTTTATTCTTAAGCTCACACATGATAACGACAGTCGAGAGACTTTATTTACGGTAAACATTCAGCGTAAGTGTTTTAGGTCAACCTTCACAATGTCGAGCTGTTGCACAGACTCTCAAGAATAAGCACAACAGAATAGTTGAAGATAGTAACACGGAGTTGCTTACTATATATTCATGAATTCCGACTAATCCTCTGTGGTCAAATCCCCGCAATCAGCCTGAAACATTCGGCATGAAAAACGCCGCTAGCGATTTAATAGAAACTTGACCAGGACTCAGCACATACATTCATATTCCGTCTAGTTCGCCGTCAATAGGCATGTATGTTAAAAATAATGGTCAGCTTCATGCTGTTAACAAACGTGCTTATTGTTGTAAAAGTATTTGCTTCAGATTTTCAGTGAAATAATGTAGGCATATTTAACTACCAGCGAAATGTAGTAATTAGCACTTGTAGAGAAGGAGTGGAACGATATAGCGGGTCGTCCTCTCCAGCGCTTTCTTTTTGCTCGCGAATGTCGCTCTTGCTGAGAGTCCGTGCCCTCCGCTAACAGTCGGTCCCAAATGCCAGGTTAACCGATTATATTGAAAGTCACAACCTCCTATCGGTGTACACGTACGGCTTCCGCAAACATCTTTCAACACAGCATGTTTTGCTCAGGCTCAGAGACGAAGCAATAAAAAACGTGGCGACTTGACAAGGAAACGTAGTTGTGGCGTTGGACCTAAAAAGCGCATTCGACACCATGTCCCATAAGCTCATTATGGAGGAACTAGAAAAAATAGGATGCGGAAAGAAAATTTTTGACTACGTCAAATCCTTCTTAACTGGTAGGAATACCACGATAGGTTTAGAAGATATACGATCACCCAAGCTCAACTTCCCCAACAAAGGAACTCCACAGGGAGCTATACTCTCGCCATAATTGCTTAACATTGGCATGAACAATTTGGCAAGAAGGTTTCATCAAATGCAAGACCTCAAATTTGCGCTCTATGCAGATGATATCACCTTATGGATGCACAAAGGATCGTTAGGCCACAAAGAAAGCACCCTACAAGAAGCCATCGACACCGTCCAACACTTCATAGCAGAATACGGCATGGCCTGTACACCAGAAAAGCGCGAATGGATCAGAGTCTATAGACGAAACTACCGTAACAGGCCAAACCTACACATACAACTAAAGACAGCATCCTTCCAGAAAAGTCCAAGATTCCTGTCTTGGGCCTCCGGATCGAAAGCTACAGGCGAGCGGATAACACTGTCGGGACCCTGCAAGCGACAGGGAAGCAAATAGCAAGATTGATAGGAAGGATCACACACTGCAGGAAGGGAGAGGCCTTTGTCATCAGCCGGATAACATACGCTCTACCCTATCAAAACTTATATCGCACAGAAATCGAGATGGTGGACCAAGTCATACGTTGCGCGTACAAGGTGGCGCTAGGATTACCGGTGAACACCGGAAATGAAAGACTACACGACAGAGAAGTTTAGAACACATTTGAAGAGCTCAACGCAGCGGTTCTGATAAATCAGATGGAGCGCCTCTGTGCCTCACACAAGCCGGACAGCAACTACTGACAGAACTAAGATACTCGCTGAAAGCGCAATATTGCAGTGAAGAAGAAGACGAAGAAGAAGAAGAAGAAGAAGAAGAAGAAGAAGAAGAAAAAGTAGACGAAGAAAACGAAGAAGAAGAAAACGAAGAAGAGAAGAAGAAGAAGAAGAAGAAGAAGAAGAAGAAGAAGAAGAAGAAGAAGAAGAAGCAGATGGCTTATTGACGGAAGAAAGCCTGCGGTTCTCCTCTGAGCCCCGCCTGGTCCTGGTCCAAGGCCTGTTCTTGCCTGACTGTTCTTGCCTCGCAGGGTTTTGGCCAAGAATTGAGTAGCTGTTATTTTTTTTTTCTTCTATCGCTTGTCAACAGTTCAGCTAGTCTCATTTTTGTTTAGCTAATCAGACCACGCAGATGTCCTTTTCTTCGCCAGGGCCAGGGGCATTCCCCTGGTCCGCTTCTCTTCCTCCGCAGGAGTTACCTGTGGATCTGTTTCTACGAAACGGCATCACATCAGTTCCTGTGGCTCTCGTTCCAACCAATAACGGAGTCATACGGATGAAGAATCCGAAAGCGATTCAGGCGGAATTGCGATCGGTGACGGCCCATTTCCAGAACATCACTGAGGTCCGCCAGTTTGGAAGAGGTGGAGTCCTCTGCTTTTCGGCAGACCAGTCCTGTGTACAAGACCTGTTAAACTGTACGCTGTTTGCCGCCAATCCGGTGAGCGCATTTATTCCTCCCCACTTGGCATGTGTGAAAGGGCTTGTCCGCGGCGTCGACGTGAACATGACACCGACAGAGGTATTAGAGATGCTTTCACCCGCGGGTGTAATTTCAGTTTATCGGTGTGGACGTGTGGTCGAGAAAAACAGGATCCCTACTGAGTCGATCATAGCCACATTTGCAGGGACAAATCGACCCTCAGAGATAAAGGCATGGCCTCTAATCTACAGAGTGGAACCTCTGTCCCCTCGTCCCCTCCAATGTGTGAAATGCTGGCGCTACGGACACACGGTAAAAGGATGTAGATCTGCTTCCAGGTGCCGAATTTGTGGACAAGAGCACAATGCTAGCGAGTGTAAGAGCAAGGAAGAAAGGTGCTGCCTCTGCAATGACGCGCACTCTGCTGATTATTCTAATTGCTCAGCCAAGGCACGGGAAATTGAAATTCTGGAAATCGTTGAACGAAGACGTTGTTCGCGTAGAGAAGCCGTAGCGGAAATTCATTCTAGGACACAGGGTTACGCCGGCGTCACAGCCCGCCAGGTGACAGCAACGGATACGTCTCTTTCACATTCTATTGCTAATGCCATTGAAAGGGCAATGGAAAAATCTATGGAGCGCCTAGCTGGAAACCTTTGTGAGTCCCTGACACAAATTCTAACTAGCCAGATGGCGCACATATTTGGAACAACAACAGCAGTTGGTATAACTTCTCGAACTACTGAGTGTCAACGTACTTCAAACGAGGAAGTAACCGCCAATTTCACGTCGCCAGATGCCCAAATTGTAATACCACCTGTCGCTGTTAACGAGACCCAATGCACAGGCTCCAACGATAACACAGAGGGCGCAGAGGAAATGGACATGGATCCTCGATCGTTAAAACGATGTAGGTCCCCTTTGTCTAAAAAAGCTACGACTCTAACTCAGGCAAAGACAAAAAAGTATCAGAAAGACAGCCTTACAAAGGAAGATTTATTAAAGGAAAACATTTTAGGTAAGGCAGTTACTGAGTCCATACTTACGCAACCATAGGTCTCCTCAAAATTCTTCATTGGAATTGCCGATCAATTTACTCCGCAGCAACAGATTTATTGTATCTATCATCAAAATTTCCCCCGGATATTATTGCTTTGCAAGAAACATGGCTTTCAGCTCATCAATGTTTTCAATTGGCTAACTATCGCTCTTTCCGACTGGACCGTCCATCGAAGGGCGGAGGTTTAGCTTTCTTCATCAATAACAGAATTAGCCTTAAAGCAAAGATTTCATATAAACATATGTCCCCCGAAAGCGAAATTTTCGCATTAGATATAACTATACCAGGGTGTCTACCTTTCTCTTTAGTAAACGTATACTTTCCGGCGGGTGTACAGAACACTCGATGTTTGAATTCAGCAGTGACTTCATGGTGTAAGGACAAAATTCTGGTTGGAGATTTCAACTCCCATCACACGTGCTGGGGTTTTCGAACTGACCAATGTGGCAAACGCTTGTGGGATTGGATAATAGATAATAATCTGACTTGCCTGAACTCTAGAATTCCTACATATATTTGTAAACAGTCCCGCTCCGCATTGGATTTAAGTTTTGTAAGTTCGTCCTTCACTAACTCATCCTGGACAGCCTTGGACTGTGCAACCAACAGTGACCACTTTCCAATAATGGTTGAAATTGCTTGCCCGATTACGCCATCGTGCTCCCAGGTACGCGTATTTGTAGATTATAATAAATTTAAATCCGATCTTAAGGTACATTTGGCTTCTCATTCAGAAGAGCAGGAAGACACCAAGGCTATGAAACTTTGTGCGGTAATTAAAAGAACATACAAAAAGGCTGAATTCAGTGTTACATCTGCAAAGCAAACATCTTATAACCCTTGGTGGAATGCAGACTGCACGCGAGACCACCGACGCCGACAGGCAGCTTGGAAGCAGCTCCTCTACAACCAGTGCCCCAAAAATTGGTCTGATTACAAGTTTTATGCTGCTGTCTTTAAACGTACAGTTGCTAAAGCTAAAGAGGATTATGATAGGAAACACTATGATTTCCTTTCTAAATCTAAAAACAAAAAACCGCTGTTTAGGTATATGAGATCTCGGAAAATTCTGCCATCGCCAGCTAATATTGATTATGTCAATCTGTCTCCCGATGAAATGAGAAAATCTCTCGAACTCCTTGCTAAAGGCTTGGAGAGTAGATTCACGTCATCGATGTCGTATAATTCGCAAAAATTAGCCCCATCCTTAGTGTATACTGAAGTTTCATTGCCAGAATTATCTCAAGTGATTCGAACCTTACCATTGTCAGCCCCTGGTCCTGATGGAATTACCGTTCACATGATAAAAATTTTATTTGATCTATCTCCTGGAGACCTTCTAAACGTTATAAACTATTCCTTACAGAAAGCCTGGATACCTTACGATTGGAAAGTAGCTAAAGTAATCCCGATACCTAAAAAACAAGGACAAGGTTATAACATAGAAAACATCAGACCTATTTCTCTTACTTCTAATATGGTCAAACTCATAGAGAGGGTATTACACTGCCGCATTACTATCTGGATGACGGATAATTTAATATTAAGTCCAAATCAAATAGGCTTTAGAGCTAATTGCTCAATATGGTGTGCCCATGCTGATTTAGAAAGCCGCATCCAACTTGCCCGGAAAAGGAGAGAATATTCTGCTTTGATGAAATTAGATATAGCTAAAGCTTATGACAGCGTCGAACATTCAATTCTGCTAGATATTCTGCAGCGTCGTAATTTTCCCTATTATATAACCGCATGGGTGGCAGAATTTTTGCGATCAAGAGAATTTTATTGCTTTAAGGACGGATGTTCTTCGTCTAAATTCAGACAAACTCGCGGAGTTCCCCAAGGATCTGTCCTATCCCCAATATTGTTTAATATATTAATGAGCTCTATCCCCACTTGTCAGGACGTGCACGTTTACGTGTATGCAGATGACATTGCATTCTTTGCTGCCGACACTGACATTAACACATTATACCAAAAATTACAAAGCTACATGAGCATGCTAGAAGTATGGCTTCAGACAATTTGTATGTCATTAAATGTAAGCAAAAGTGCCATTTTAGTGTTCTCGGTCATGGATCCGGTTTCAATTTCTATTACTTATAAACACGAACCCATTCCACAGGTTGAGTCTCTAAAATATTTGGGAATCACATATAATGGAAACCTCAACTGGAGTCCCCACATAGAGAGTGTAGCGGGTAAGGCACAACGTGCTTTAGGTATTCTGCGCAGAATGAGCAACCGAAAATATGGACTGCGTAGGGATTCACTGTTGATGATTTATAAAATGTATATGCGTCCCATATTGGAATTTGGGTGTGTCTTGTTCTCAGGCGGCCCTGCTTATAAAATAAAGCCTCTGGTTCTTTTGGAGCGTGAAGCTCTACGCCTATGTCTGGGACTCCCCAGGTTTGTGGCTATTAATGTGATCTACCAAGAAGAGCGCCTTCCAACATTGCCCTGCAGATTTCGCATCTTAACAGTTCAAGCCTTTCTGAAATTTTACAGCTTGCAGCTTAGACGATCTGAATACGCATTCATTGATGATCCAAATTCCTTCTTCCTTGCTCATTGGCCTCGATTTCACACTCCACAGATCATATTTGTTCAAAAAGAATTAGATAGCCTGAATGTGAACATTCGAGAGGTAATTCCGTCAACCGAATCACATCAGAATAATAAGATAGATTTTGATGACATATTCCCCCCCAACTCTAAGTATCAATCTGCCACTTTTTTAAATAACCTGTTGCAAGATTACCTAGCGCACGTGCAAACAAATAACATAATAGCTACAGACGCTTCAGTGAGCAACGAAAAGGCGGGCGTAGGCATCTTCTCGCTTCCGCTTGGCTGGTCATTCTCCTTGAGACTGCCAGATTTCACACCTGTTTTTGAAGCCGAGCTTTTAGCAATTCTTTTAGCGCTTCGGAAACTCCCGTCGAACTCAATAAGCGCAGTTATTATAACAGATTCCCTTTCGGTCTGTACTTCGCTTACGGCTTCACCCAATTCGCCACCAATAAAGACGTTTCTAACATTAGTTCCTCCACAGTTGACTTCTCTAAAACTATTATGGGTACCTGGACATTGTGGCTTACATTCAAATGAAATGGCAGACGCATTAGCGCGAGCATCCCTGAGTGGACCTATAATGCCTGTTCTTCCTTTGGTGGCTCACATAACAGCAATCAGATATAGAAAATATTCAATTCATAGAGATGTCAGTGAATCAATAACGACATGGACAGAATATCAGCACCTCAGATTTCCGTGGAAGATCCAGTGGTGTCCATCAAGACAATCAGAAGTAGCGATCACGAGATTACGCTGCCGTGTCCCTCCATTAAACCTATATTTACACAGGACTGGTCTGACGCTATCGCCTCTGTGCCCATACTGCCAAGAAACAGAATCACTAGATCATTATTTTTTGGTATGTCGACGATACAAATTGTTAAGAAAAAGACACCTAGAACTTCCGTTCGCAAAATTAGGGTTAATATTATCACCAGAAATCATACTATCTTTCGGTGCGTCAGTTACAGGGGCCAGCCACAGGGACGTATTTGATGCCGTTTGCAGTTACATTCAGTCAACAAAACGAATAACTTTTTAACTTTTGTCTTGTATTTTGTTTGTTCTTGTACGTATTTTTTTTTATCTCTCTTTCGTTATATTTTTTTCTCATCGAATAAGTAGCACTTCAAAAGATTAGGTGAACGTTTCAGCACGCAATTCTTGGCCAATCCCCCAGCGTGGGTATGAGCCATAACATGAGGCCATCATCATCATCATCATCATTGGCGTCCCCTTTGAAATGGAGCGGTGACAAACAGTGACCTAGCCTGCTTGATTTAACCAGGTATATACCATACATGTTTTCCATTATAACAAGCTTTATACGTCTCTATAGTCTTCTTTTCTACCTTGTACTACTACCCGTGCAACTCCTACATGGCGTGTCACCTGGTGTAATAATAGCGACTGCAATGCAAAGGGCTCATGTATAGACGCTACGCGGCGTGAAGGAAGAGCGCGAATACATGCAAAGTGCCTCAAGCGGCCAGTCGCGCTGCAATTTTGCATGTATTCACGGGCTCATTTCACGCACCGAAAAACACTGTTATGTGGCACGTACTGAGCAACGGAAAGCTGTTTCGGCAGTTTTTCGTGTTACTTTACAATTTTTTCATTGGCACTTTTAATCTAATTATGATATTTGAGAAGTTGATTAAATAATTAAGGGTAATTATGTAATTAAGTGAAATGCAAAAAAAGGAAATCTATCTTCAAGCGACGACAAACATAGTTACCTTGGTTCTGACCAGCTACGCGGCATTTGAATATGTTTAAATCTTGGTGCATCACAGTTGCGACACCATGTATAGCGTCATAGACGAAACTACGGTTGATTTCTTGGACCGAACAGGACTTAAGAAATTCTCAGCGCCTAGCGTTATGTCCGACACTTCGAAAAGTATTACAGCGAACTGGACCTCCCGCGGCTCTATAGCATAAATCGCGAATAAGTGGCATCGCGTATAGTCAAGCACCTCTGCGCACAATTCTAGCACGGAAAAAGTTTGCTTACGAGGCAAGCCTTCATTTAGCACAGTGCTAGAAAGAACGAACTGTGATCTATACTGAACTGCCAAAAAAGAACATTCGCCACAGAAACTAAAGCGTGTGCGCACCTCACGCAAGCACGCACGCATGCACGCATGGACAAACAAACACAATTTTGCATATGCTTTAAATATCCCTTTTGCACATATCGTGTTTAGGCGAAATAATTCCAGCACTACCAGCGTAGAACGTCATACTTATCTGGTTCTTACAAGACATCGGGATGAACACCGTTTTCTAAATTATTGGCGTTTGTAATCCCTATGCGTTCCCTATATAGTTAGCCTGGCATGAAGGTAATATTGTCATTGAGTTGTGCAGTTCAAGAGAAAAGACTCAGTTTGTCTGATCTGTGGGCCAAGAAGACCTTTCTGAGTTTAACTGAGTCAGTCCCTAGTGAACCCCTCTGAGTATAATTTTCGTGAGTCTCATTCTGAGTGATCTCGCCAGAGAAGAATTTCGGTGAGACCGAGTTCCAGTGAGCTCTCCTAAGCAAATATATAATTTGTGCGTGAGTCTGAGTGAGCTCCGTTTATTTTGCCGACTTACGGTCCAGCACCTAAAATCAAAGCAGTGTGGCACGCTTTGACAAGAGGAATTGCAGTAGACAACCAGTGTTGTAAACTAAGCTCGCGGGTTGAGCATATTGTGTACTCAAAATTGTAGAAAACGCGAGGTAAGAGAAAGATGGCAGCCTTTTCAATATGAGGGTGAGGGAGGGCTGTGTGATTTTTCAACGTTAGGTGAAGGAGGAATACCAAGAATGAAGGCATTTGCCTACATCTGCTCTATGCTATCATCGGACCCTCAACATCAACTTTCGCGTCACTTGTCACCATCGTTCCCAAAGGGGAGGTTACATACACGGATTATCTACTTTTGATTCTTCAACAAATAGATCTTTTCTCATTTCACATAGCAAACGTGGATCATATCATGCTTTGCATATGATATCATGATATTATGATGAGGCTGTCAATGGTTTTCTAGAATAGACCTCTGTAAATACCTTCGTAAAGGCACCTTCCACTGGAAAAAGAGTAAAATATGTCCGCAGCCTTTACCCCACCTTTTGATCTGTATGAATATATTAGGCTGTAATTTGGCTAGAAAAATTCGGGTGACTGGTTCTAAAAAATGTCGAATAATGTATTAGACGCCTTCACAGGCCAGTTCAGAAGTGTATGTGTAAACGGTGTTATTGTATATCCAAAGACAGTGAACGAATCTGTGGTGAATTTATATCGTGTTCTGGAACCTCTGAATAGAGCGGCATTGAAGATAGACGCCAGGAAGAGCGAACGTTTCATGAAGTTGGCAGTTTTTCTGGGTATTCTTTGACGGCTGCACAACAAGCATATCAATGAGCAGGTTCAAGGGCTCTTCAAGGCCATACTATTTTCGTTATCAATGAATATTTCCCGGCCTTTTGAGGCACACCATAGTGCCGAAAGGCTATGTTATGTCATCATTACACGTTATGTCACCAAGACGAAATGCTTTATGTTGCTAACAAAAAGCGATACCCCCCCCCCCCCCCCCCCTTCCCTATATGAAATGAAGAGTTCGATAGGGAATTATAAGACCTCCGTAACATCGTATCTTCAAATCTAATTTTGGTGATTCCGAAACCTTTCGAGCTTTGCACAGTGTTAAGAATGGCGAGCTGCAAGGAAAAATTGCCACCCAATTACGACTGGGGGACAAGGCGCGCATCCCCCACTCTCCGTCGCTGCAGCTACACTGCGTTCGAAGAAGCGGGCTTTGTGCTGAAAACCGCCTCCATCCACGAGCCCCATCTCCGTTGTGACGAAACGGGTTCGACGGACGAACTATTGTGCCCGAGGTCCCCAGCGCGAACCTGATTTTGCTACGCATGAGCAAGCCGCGGCGGGACAACGAGCTACCCAGAATGTCTCCGAGCTTCCCGGAACGACTCCCCTCTGTCGTCGGCTCCAGTCCTTCGCACCTGTGTGTTTGCGTGTGTGTAGGCGTAAACGATACTGCGGAACGACTCCCCTCTGTCGTTGGCTCCAGTCCTTCGCACCTGTGTGTTTGCGTGTGTGTGTGCGTAAACCGGTCTGCGGAGCAGCGGCGAATTTACAATGAGTAAACGAACGCTCGCGTCACCTTGTCGCGGGAGGCGGCTAGTTTTTGCGATGACAAAACGAACATTCGCTGCCTTGCATCGCCGGAGGACCGAGTGTTTAAAAACGGCTGTTGGGCGGAGGCTCGACACACTTCTCTCGTGCAGTCAGGTTGGACTGACACACTTTTTCTTAAGCAGTCATGTTAGACTGATTTAAATTCTGTAAATAAACCCATTTTCCTCGTTCTCGATGAGAAGCAGTTCTTCCCTTCATCAACGTCCTCAGCGTGTTTAAGTTGGACGACGGCATGGGCCAGCTACCTTCGAATTCATGCCGGACTCCAATCTTGGAAACGGATCTCGAGCGATGGGATTGAGCCCCCAATCCTGACAACAGACACCTTGCTATACGGAACTGGTGTTGTCTTCTACCAACGTGATGCGACAGAGCCATCAGCACGTCAACTGAAGATCATAGGTTATTATTTCTGTACTTTCACAAGAGCAGTGAAAAACTATCTTACAACAGAAAAGGAAAGCTTGAGAATGGTGATGCTAGTCTGATACCTTCGAAGGCATATTGCAGACCAGCACTTGAAAATTTTCACTGACAACCAGGCTTTAGCCACCTTTTGGACCTCTGGCACTCGAAAGGCAGGGGGGCTAGGTAGCGAAGCGAACTGCAAGAATTTGCATTTGAAGTGGCACGTCGGCCCGGTGACAGGCGACCAGAGGCTGGTGCAATCTAAAGGCTGCACACTTCATCAATGCTGGGTATGGAAGCAGTACAAAGCATTTTTGAACCATAAAAAAGAGCGAGTGCTGAAACAGATCGAGCTTCTTCGTTCGCCAGTGGCTAGAATCATTAGTCCAGAAGGCTTGCAGCAGCGACCATCTGGTAAGCACCATCGAGTCTTATGAAAGTAAGGGGCTAACGCTCCAGGATAGGAAGTTCTATATACGTACTTGAAACATGCAGACCAAAGATATAGTGACTATGGCAACAACAGTCCAGAATCCGATAGCCATATTTGATCAGGGAAGATTTTCATAGTGGTCCTGAACCACCGTTCGGGCTTAGTGAAAAAACGAAATCCGCGGATAGCATACGCTGCTGTGAACCCACAGCCAGATTTCGTAGTCGTGCGTGGCGCGTGGAGCTCGCAAGTTTAGCGTGAAATAACCATTTTCTCAAACGCTCTCTTTTCAACATAAGCCGCACCCGCCTTAGCGGCTATGGCGTTGCGCTGCTGAGCACGAGATCGCGGGAACGAATCTCTGCCGCCGCCGCCGCATTTCCATGGCGACGAAATGTAAAAACGCCCGTGTACCATGCTTTGATTGCACATTAAAGAACCCCAGGTGGTCATAATTAACCCGGAGTCCCCCATTACCGCACGCCTGATAATCCTATCGTGGTTGTGGCACGTAAAACCCCATAATCTTATTTAACACAAGTGTTCCTCACTGTTTTCGGGCTGCTTTATTTCGTAATATAGCAGATTCCCGTACGCGGCAGCTATTGGTCAATAGCATGCATCAGTCAAGAAGGGTGTTTGGATTAGGGCGCTTCTTCCTACTGTTGCTGTGTATATTTATTGACGCAGTTTAATAAACAGGCTGAAGTAAGCGAAAATCTGCTTTCGAATTTCAATAATAATTACGTACTTCCGAATGAAGCCGATTATCGTCACGGCCGCCCGCGTAGGAATTAAACGTTGGTCACCGTGCTTATCTCTGTTGTAGCCGTCGGGTCGTACTAATTTGGGCTAGTTTTGTACACTCAACTAGCCTCGAACCAGGCGAAACTTAGACCACACGCACGCTTTCCAGCTCGCGCTCACTCCAGGCCACTCCTCGAGATAGACGCCTTGGCAGACTTCACTTGGTAATCAGCTATTGATAGCCTTTCAAATTGCACAAGTTGGATGTGGCTATTACGCGTCGGTCAATCTGGTGCAGGGAAAAGCCGGTCGGCCCCAGGTAGCACGGCCAGACTGGAGCATATGAGCGCGAGCGCGCGCTCACGCTCCGTCGTTCACGAAGCAAACGCTGCGCATGCGCACTACAGATGCAAGTAGCTGTGGTCTGCACGTCGCTTAGATAACACGGCCGCCGCGGGGTCCCGCGACAGGTTCGCTGCGCGCAGAGTTACTGTATAGGCTCCCTTTAGGGAACCTATACGGTAATCCTATGCTCAGCGAACTCGTTACTGCAATTCGTAACTCCGCATTCATAACTGCAACTGACAAGCGCACTAGTATGGCAGTAGTGAAATGTAGAAGATGCGAACTGTCTCTCTTAGGAAATGCGAAAACTTCGAGGTGACGAAAGTAATAGCTTCAGGCAGTGAACCGGTTTCAGGCAGAGATTCTACAACGCTTTCTTCCTTTAGCAGTCCTCCACATAATACGTGGAGGAGGTCTAAGTCTTGTTCAGAGAGTCATTTAAGGATGCACTCCTTTCATTTGACAAATCCTTTAGCGACCACATTGCGCAATAATTTGACGCAACATGTGTCGTTATAAGACGCGGCAGTACATGCAACACCATTCACTCATACTGTGCATGTGCCATATTCCACAGCGGCTTCATGAATGCTAGAGACCTTTAAGTTGGAATTAAAGTTAGCACCCTCTATTCTGACGTAACGACTTCAAGTAACCGGCAAGAAGTTATTTTATTTAATTTCTTAGTGTTGATAGCTGCGAGCGACACCGGACGCCAAGCGCGCCCAGCTCCCCATATTCAGCCGTCTCGTCGCTATAGAAATAAGCACTTCTATAAATTCTGATATTGAGATATAGCTTAACAAGCAATTCCCTGGCCGTAAAAACGAATGAACGAAACGAACGAACGAAACGAACGAACGAACGAACGAACGAACGAACGAACGAACGAACGAACGAACGAACGAACGAACGAACGAACGAACGAACGAACGAACGAACGAACGAACGAACGAACGAACGAACGAACGAACGAACGAACGAACGAACGAACGAACGAACGAACGAACGAACGAACGAACGAACGAACGAACGAACGAACGAACGAACGAACGAACGAACGAACGAACGAACGAACGAACGAACGAACGAACGAACGAACGAACGAACGAACGAACGAACGAACGAACGAACGAACGAACGAACGAACGAACGAACGAACGAACGAACGAACGAACGAACGAACGAACGAACGAACGAACGAACGAACGAACGAACGAACGAACGAACGAACGAACGAACGAACGAACGAACGAACGAACGAACGAACGAACGAACGAACGAACGAACGAACGAACGAACGAACGAACGAACGAACGAACGAACGAACGAACGAACGAACGAACGAACGAACGAACGAACGAACGAACGAACGAACGAACGAACGAACGAACGAACGAACGAACGAACGAACGAACGAACGAACGAACGAACGAACGAACGAACGAACGAACGAACGAACGAACGAACGAACGAACGAACGAACGAACGAACGAACGAACGAACGAACGAACGAACGAACGAACGAACGAACGAACGAACGAACGAACGAACGAACGAACGAACGAACGAACGAACGAACGAACGAACGAACGAACGAACGAACGAACGAACGAACGAACGAACGAACGAACGAACGAACGAACGAACGAACGAACGAACGAACGAACGAACGAACGAACGAACGAACGAACGAACGAACGAACGAACGAACGAACGAACGAACGAACGAACGAACGAACGAACGAACGAACGAACGAACGAACGAACGAACGAACGAACGAACGAACGAACGAACGAACGAACGAACGAACGAACGAACGAACGAACGAACGAACGAACGAACGAACGAACGAACGAACGAACGAACGAACGAACGAACGAACGAACGAACGAACGAACGAACGAACGAACGAACGAACGAACGAACGAACGAACGAACGAACGAACGAACGAACGAACGAACGAACGAACGAACGAACGAACGAACGAACGAACGAACGAACGAACGAACGAACGAACGAACGAACGAACGAACGAACGAACGAACGAACGAACGAACGAACGAACGAACGAACGAACGAACGAACGAACGAACGAACGAACGAACGAACGAACGAACGAACGAACGAACGAACGAACGAACGAACGAACGAACGAACGAACGAACGAACGAACGAACGAACGAACGAACGAACGAACGAACGAACGAACGAACGAACGAACGAACGAACGAACGAACGAACGAACGAACGAACGAACGAACGAACGAACGAACGAACGAACGAACGAACGAACGAACGAACGAACGAACGAACGAACGAACGAACGAACGAACGAACGAACGAACGAACGAACGAACGAACGAACGAACGAACGAACGAACGAACGAACGAACGAACGAACGAACGAACGAACGAACGAACGAACGAACGAACGAACGAACGAACGAACGAACGAACGAACGAACGAACGAACGAACGAACGAACGAACGAACGAACGAACGAACGAACGAACGAACGAACGAACGAACGAACGAACGAACGAACGAACGAACGAACGAACGAACGAACGAACGAACGAACGAACGAACGAACGAACGAACGAACGAACGAACGAACGAACGAACGAACGAACGAACGAACGAACGAACGAACGAACGAACGAACGAACGAACGAACGAACGAACGAACGAACGAACGAACGAACGAACGAACGAACGAACGAACGAACGAACGAACGAACGAACGAACGAACGAACGAACGAAAAAAACGAACGAATGAATATATCACCATGCTAACAAGTCTTCAGTCGATAGCTTTGCTAGGGAATGTTTCTAGGCACTGCTGCATATATGGCTCTAGATTGGGCGGCCGGGCTTCGAACGATGCGTGACAGAAGAAGGAGCGTTCGTCCAATCCGTGTTGTGCTGCGGCGTGTGGTCTGGACAGGGCCGCGCTTTTGCCGCAAACTACCAGTGACAGGAGCGTCGACGCCAGCATGTTCAGTGGCGTGACGAGCAGTAACAACTGCAGAAAGAACAGTAGTCGTGCCGCTCGGCCGCGAGCGCCGTGTCTGCATCCCTCACTACTGCCGCTCTTTACTACCAGCCGTCCACTTCCAGTGGTGCTCTGACGTTTGCGTCGGTTGCGTGCAGCGGGCTGTCTTGGTCTTGACGTCAAGTTCACTCTCACATTCACGTTCGAGACGGCGAAATCTTTCTTTCTTGTCACTTTCGCAGCAGTAAGGACGTGGCAGCCTGCTTAAACCACGCTCGAAGATTCCCAACTTAGATCAGACTCGACATATTTACCCGAATCAACAGCGGAAACAGCACTATAGTACATTCAGCACAATCTATAGAATGTCACGTGGGGCACTCAGACTAGCTCATAACGACACAAGCATTGAGATTCAACGACTCCAGAAGGCCTATAGATCAGACTAGTTGGGCTTCAATAGTTGTTTACACGAATTAGGTTGGACTCAAAGCAGTCCTAAAAGGTACATCTGTTTTGCGAAAGGACATTACCGCACGAACCTTTGTTACTACGGGGGAATAAAGATGTGTGTCATCGGCGTACTTTTACGATATAAGGGAGGTCACGTTAAAATAAGATCATTTGCATATAGGCTTTAAAAAAAGGTGAAAGGGCGGAATTTTGTAGAACTCTGCTCTTCGGAGAGACTACCGTACTAGCAATCTCGCCCAATCCAGTACACCTGAGTTCGCTTAGCATTTATCTCTTCAAGAATCTGAGGTGACCACGTAAGCCTTCACAGTTGAGTTTCTAAATGAATATATTGTGATTCGGCAAACAGCATCTGTGCTTTACACTTCCTTCGTTTCTTAACAGGTTTCATAAAACAACCTTCGCATATTGACTTGCAAATATCGCAAGCTACGTAAAATGCGTACTTCGCCTTCATTATTATATGCATTTACAATGCTATATTAAGCCCGCATTTTATATTTTGCCTAGTGTTTATCTTTGAAATAGGTTGTGTGTGCTGCATTTCGTTGCTGCCAAAACGTATTTGAAAGCGGCAGCGGGCTCGTCGAGCTGCATAGCTCCATCTTTTACATGCAGTCCTACCATCCCTATTTGATGTACATAAGATCAAATAAAATTTTCATGCTAATAGCATTATTAGAGTACTTTACGCACTTTTCGCGGCTGTCAGTCTATCTATTTATCCCTCCGTGCCTCGAACTGTTTTCCCGCCAACTTGTGTCACTGGATAGTAAGTGGTCTAATAGCTACAACGTCGCGCTGCTGTGATGAAGGAATGAGGCTGGAAACCAATCGTCGGGCCAACTTGGGTGACGGGTGTGTAACATTGCATTTATGCTTCTCATCGGTTAACCCATTTTAACTTCTGTTAATGGGTATGTGCCACTGCTCGTGTGCCGCTCTTAAATGAACCTCGTTCACCCCAACTCATAACACTGGGTATGTGAGACTAGCTACGTGCCACACCTCAATGAACCTCTTTGATGTCAATTTCGGTCACTGGGAATGTACAACTGGGTATGCGCCGCTTTTCAATAGGCCTGGTAGACGCCAACTTGGGTCATTGGGTAGAATCTGAAAAGAATCTGCAGAATGCGTAAGTGTCACTAGATATGTGTCACTTACGCATATGGCTTCTTACGCAGACTTAGGTCACTTGTATGCGTAACTGGGTATGTGCCGCATTTCAGTGAATCCCTTTGACGCCAACTCGGATCACTGGGCACGTGACACTGCGCAATGTGCCACTATTCAATAACTACAACTGCCGCAGAACCAATCTCACGGGGACTGTCGGCGGTAATGCGTTGACACAATGTACCGGCACCCTCGAAACAAGTTATCGATGTGTGAGGCCTGTATAGCAACGGGACTCCTCTTTCGCGCTCCCCTAGGAACACTCAGTGCCATCTAGCGCAGCCGCCGCGAAGCCTGCGCGTGGTTTCCGAAATTCATGGCGCGCTGGTGCATGCGAACGCTGCGAAACGCGGCATAAGGCCACCGGCCTCGCCTATCGGGCTTCTTTCTGGACACTCTGCGCCATCTAGTGGCACTTCCAAGAAGCCCGCGAGTGGCCTCCGAGACGAGAAGCGCGGCGCGCCGGTGCCTGTGAAAGCTGAGAATTGTCCACTCGCTTGACAGCACACTCAGTGGCACGTTCGCAGTAACTCGAGTTGCCAAGAGGTTAATTGAAGAGCGGCACATACCCACTGTGTTCACGACGCAGCTCGCTAAAACGATGGCGTGAAAGCCGTCCTGTGAGAAGCAGCACATAGCCACTGCATTCGTGGCGCAGCCTGCTAATGCGTCGGGCTGCTTTCCCTGAGAAACCCTTGTTACGTAGGTTCGAGCATCGGAAAAATTTAAGGGATCCTTCTCGTGTCCCAAGTTCGTGTCAAAGAGTTTCACTGAAGACCAGCACAGACCGGGTGGCACATGCCCAGTACTCAAAGTCGGCGACAACGAGTTTGTTCGAATAGCGGTGCCACCTCAGTCCCTCAACTTACGGTGACCCATGTCGGCGTGACAGATGTTCATTGAAAAGTGGCAAGTATGTATACACATTGCCATATACTCACCGACTTGAGTGGGTCCGGTAGTGGGTTTCGAGCCCTGTTCGGTAGCGCATCGGGCACAGCAGCCCGATGCGCTACCGAATCGACCACGAACTACCCAGTGGCCCACGTAGGCGGGAAAATTGTTAGATGCGAAAATACATAGATAGAACCAAACAAACAAAGATGCATACATAGAGAGCCCCCGGAAAGTGCGTGAAGCACCCCAGGAATGCTTATGCATTTAAGAATCGTATAAGTTTCTTGAGTGGTGGGCGTGGTACATATACATTCAGACGTTCGTGTCTAAATATATATTCGCAGGCATGCCACGCGGCGGCTTCACTGCGGCTGCGCTAGATGATGTAGCGTGTCCAGAAAAAAAGAAAAGAAAAGAAACTGCGAAAGAGAGCATCCCGGCTGTAAACGCGCATCTTATATGGAGCGTTTCGGCGGTTGCAATGCGGTTTGCCGACACATTGCTTCAATGCTATCGCAGTAGCGTTAGCATTCGTCGTAAATGATCTCTGCAGATTCTTTTCATTTCACTTCATTCACGGAGTTATAGGCTTTAGACTCACCTAGAAACAGTTCATGGACTACCTGGTTTCTGTCGAACGCAATTTAGGACTTCTGAGAGATACTCCGGTGGGCTCTGGGTACCTTTTTTTCGGCAATAAGTATACAGTGACTGTCGTACAAGATGCGATGGTTGCTTCTTAGCAACTGATCACGTCAGAGGTGTGTATTTCTAATAATATCGACAAGTATGACGGAATAGATATTGGATGGTAGTTTTCGATGTATGACGGGCCACCACATTTGCGCAGGGGAACTATTATGCTGATTTTATTGCTTTACTTAATATATTCATATTTCTGAAGAATTGTTAAGCATGTGGATACAGGTATATCTTAAGAAGAAATTTCGTTTTTCCTGATGTCCATAAGAATTTCATCAACACCGGTTATTTTATTTTTTACCTGATAGCAAGGGTTAGACTTGGTCATATTGACAGCAGTATGATTTTGAGTCTGGTTAAGTATAACATGAGAAAAAAGTAATATTTTAGGTTTGCTTCAAACAATGCGAAAGCTTGGCATGGTTTAAATCCTCTCAGTTATTTTCGATGAAACCAGGTCTTAGCTGAATATTTCCCGGCTTCGTAGAACTGCCTATGGTGAAGCCTTGCGCCTCTGTTATTCCATTTCATAGAGGTTCCTTGAAAGGGATTTTTGTTGAGGCTTATCTATTTCACAATGTTGTAAGTGTTGGCAAGTTTCGGCATGCGGATTTTTCAAAACGTTTCATTGTCATACGAGTACACCCGCGCGCTTGCTACCCTACACAGAAGGGAAACCTTTTGCGTCCCTTGGCAAAGAGGCACGTCGCATCGCGTAAGAACGCACCACGTCTCCTGCAGTGTCAGCGTCGAATTAGGTGCGCCAGCTAAAGTCACCGTCTGTGCACTGGGTGGGGCGTACGCTGTCATATGCACGGCCGTGAGGTCATCAGTGTGGCGCGCTGTTTGCAGTGTCATGGCTCCCCGCAAGTCGCAGGTCCCACACTCGGCTGGCCTACAGCGTATCGGGGTCGACCCCCTCCGGCGACGGAAAACTGGCCTTGGTGCAGCGGTGCTCGGCTCGCATGCCGTGCCGCGCGCGTCGGCATCGCCTCGCGGCTCCGTACATTCGCTCACGGGTGAGCCACGCCCCGATAGGCGCCTCCTCCCCGCTTTCGATCCTTGACCTACGGTCCTTCGCCAGAGGCAGTTAGGACTTCCAGACCAACCGACCGACCAACCGACCGACCCGGCGACGCTTTCAGTTTCGTTCACTGTGAGCCGCCGCGCTTCTTTTGTTTCTTACGTTCCCCGGTTCCCTTTATGACTGTGACAGACCGTTACGTCGTCTGTCAGCTTGTCCGATGGCCGCCCCCGTCTTCGCCATGCTCCTTCTTCGTCTCTCTCCGATTCTCGTTTTCGGTTGGCCTTTCACTTTGCGCGAGCCCGATATTTACCCGGTACGGGTTACATTGTCCGTCATGAAGCGAGCGGCGCGTTCCTCGCGGGCGGGCGCAGTCATTCGGAACAGCTTTACCTTGGCCGCGCCCTTCCGAAGGATACCGGCCTTTGAGGAGCGTTTGGGGCGCGCGTTGGCCCGCCTTCCGAGCGTCTGCGTTGCCTGCTGGCGGCGGCAGAACGCGGCGTGGTTGTCAGAAGAGAATTAAGCCCGCATCCGAGGCATTCAGGCGAGAGGAAATTTTTTTTTAGTTCATTGTTGATTCCTTTCTGCACGCGTACATAAATCGAAGCAGAAGACTGAACTGAGTCACGCTGGCCTATAATACAAATGTGCCTACAATACGTCTTATGCTAAACTTGAAACAAGTTAATTATACATGCAAGCAATTTGTATTGTTGTCTTCATAGGTAGAAAATGAAACAAGCACATAATATTGTCAAAGAAAACGAAAAGAAGAAAATAAACAATTCGCAAACATATACAGTGACAGGCAGTAGGAAAAATACGCGCGAAAAAGAAAACCAGCGCTATAGTAAATTGGTGAACATTGGGCAAGAAAGGGAAGAAGATGTATGGTGGTGGTGGTGATAACTTTATTGCACACAGGGGAGTTGCGGACACGCAGGTCCTTGGGCCCCCGCACGGCCCCACTGCACTCAAACGTTCATGTCCCGGAGGCTCATGACGCTGGCAGCCCGGCCTGTGGCGATGGCTTGCTTGGCCGGGTCCTCGGAGCGCAGTAGGGTCTCCCAAGCCTCCCAACTAGTAAGGTGCTCCAGGCCCCGAGGGGGAGGATCCGCCGGGCAGAGGAAAAGGATGTGATCGAGAGTGGCTTTGGGGTGGTGGCAGAGGGTACAGGAGGGGTCGGTGTGGACGTGGTGATAGATGTATGTCAGTAGTATTAAACGCTCAGACACGAGTTAAACATATTCAATAAACATTTTGCAGATGAATTTGTCAAGCTCTTCTGGAAAACTGTCGAATTTATTTGGGATACGGTAAGATGGAAATTTTGCCAAGATATGGCTATAATTGCAATAAATTTGTTAGCATAGAGATCACGCTGCGCCCGCCTCTGATTGTCTAAGTTATTCAGACTACAGATCGACACGTCAGAGTAGTTATATTAGCGTTTTAGCAAGTGTTTGATTGATTCAGACATACTCCATAACAGTGGAAACTCTTCACCCCAACCTTGCGCTCTCTCAATAGCTTTGAATCCTTTCCAGAAATAACGGATATTCGAGATATTTTTTCTTGTTAATCCTCGCATCTGCAGTCGACCACAGAAGATTACGTGACATGGGTTCCACGAGAAACATTAATTTCTGTTTTGTTATAGAATGGTGCTTCTAATAAAATTTAATGGATAAATTAGTGCACAGTGAAGCTTTGAATTCGGGACTATGTGCCGAGGCTTCGCGGGAATTCAGCCTTTTCTCAAATCCCGTGTCTCGCGAACTTTTGTGGCCGACTGTATTTGCATACAGAGGTTGCCGGATCATGCGTTTTCAAAGGGGAATGTGAACAACACTTAGCTACATTTTCTTGCTTCAAAAGCACGGCTTTTCTAACGCTGCGTTCGCCTTCTTATTCGGGCGTCTAATGACTGCATACTCAAAGCGCGTAGGACGTCTTTTTATTAGGGAGGTCTTTTGTCGGCGCGGGTGCAGCGCGCTCGTATCTCGCCATACTCGTCTTGGTCAGTCCTTCTTAAAGGAGATAGCAATCATTCGAATTACCTAGGGCCGGTCGCGGTCGGCTGTCCGCAGGAATAGGAATTAGGGGTAGGCATTGAAATCATTCTCCACGGCCGCGTTCGTACTTGCGACTATTCTGTTGCGCAATAGGTGTTCGAATCCTATAGCGAGACGGCAATCACGGTGCATCGTCTTAACCTGCTTTGACCCAACAAACTCATGGTGACTGCATAATTTCTAACGTCACTTCTTGTTGTCAACTGGCCATTTCCAAAAAAAAAAAGAAGTACTTTCTTGATCATGTGTGACGGGGGCATGCTCATATCGGCACCTTCATTTACACGAACAAAAGGTCAATTTCTCACCGTCTTTCTTTTGCTTAAACAAATAGATACAGGTTTAACGTGCCGTGTTGGTGCCTCGCGTTTCCTTTTCGTTCTAGATTTCCGAGTCATCTGATGGCATTCGAGAGGTGCCACATACTATCTTTCTTTAATCGTCAGTTAAAATGCGATGCAGCTGTATACATATTACACAAAACATAGATCCTTTAAAAGACCGGTGCCAATAAACGGTTTACAAGAGTCACATGTCGTGTCGCATGCATCTGGCTCTAGCTCTATGTTCTAATTTCTGTGTTATGCTAGCTCTAGTATAATTTCTGGTTTAATTTTGAAAATAATGAAGCCCGTTGCCAGATGAGGTCTGATGAGAGTAAATGTTGCCGCATGTTCGTAAGAACAAAACTTATGGCATAACACGTAGGAATGGGTTGTTTTGTTTTTCTACGCCGCACAATTTGAATTACATGGACAAAATATGTGTAATAATTTCTTCGTTGTGACCATAATACATGAAGTCAATGTTAAGTCAAACTACGCTCTCTAAGCAATACCTTCTTTATATATTGTGACTATAACTTATGAAGTCGATGTTACATTAAATTACGTTACAGATGCCTAGTCGCTTGCGTTCAGGTGGCATGCGCTATTTGTTGTTTGCGAATGCAGGCATTGCAAAATGTCGCTCTAGTTTCCACGGCGGAGATTTGTATGTGTTTATGGAACGGAGTATAGAGCCTGGTGGGGTGTGCACTTCCGCGCTAAAGGCCACAGTGAAAAGGCAGGTTCCTTTGTGTGTGCGTTAAGGTTCGCCGTGTGATAAATAATAAAACTTAAACACTTTTCGCATGAAGACTTAATGAATGGGTGGTCCTTGCACATCGTAATGTGCACCTGTGGGGTCTACCGCCCCCTCCATCGCGGTGATGGATGTGCAACACCCCGAGGATCCTCCCGGTTCCCGTTCACCCGCGGACATCGGTTCGAGGAAGCGAGGAAATACATCGAGTGGCAGCGAGGACACAGAGCTGTACTCCGCATCAGGTGACGAGTCCTCGGAAGACGGCTTTCGACTTGTCCAGTACCGCAAGGCCAAACGAAGAATGATCAACTCATCGTCGGCGTCCAGCTCGAACACTGTGAAAACAGCGCCTCAACGATGGCCTCACTCCATCCTGTTTGTGCCACAGAACGCTACTGACAACCTGCGCGTCCTCAACAGGCAAGCACTCTCCGTGTATCTCGAAAACACTGTGCCAAACGAGATCAAGGATGTCAGGATAAATACTAGGCGAAACATCCTGGCAATCGATGTGATGAACCCGAGCGCGCTGACCATACTACAACATGTAACGCAGCTGGGAAACATCAAGGTCCGATCCATCATGCCAACGAATGGTGCCACAATAACAGGAGTCATCTATGACATTGACAATGAAATTCCTAATGCAGACCTCCCAGTTCTTATAAAGCCAGCAAGTGAACGCAACGTCATTGTGCATGTTTGTCGCCTCGGCAACACACGTTGTGTGAGACTAACGTTCAAAGGCGACTGCCTTCCACCCTACGTGAAGGTCGGCCACTTTCGCCACCAGGTTCGACCATTTATTCCAAGACCAATGCAATGCTTCAATTGTCAGAAGATTGGCCATGTGAAGGGTGTCTGCAGAAATTCTGCTGTGTGCCCTCGATGTGCCGAACCCCACTCAGAAGACAACTGCAGCGCAATCAAGTTGAAGTGTCCTAACTGTCGGGGTGATCACTGCGCCTCTTCCAAAGACTGTCCCCAGATCAAGAAAGAGATCACCATTCTTAAACAAATGGTGAGAGACAACTCTACCCACAAAGAGGCTGCTGTGAAAGTACGGCGAAGACGACGTCACCGTCGAAGGTCTTCACGACGGAAAACATCAAGTTTTCCGGAACAGTCAACTCGTCAAGCAGCATCACCAGCGGAAGTTTCCAGCCCTCCGAACACCGATGTTGGAAGGGAGAAAACTGCCAGATCTCTCTCCACAAAGGAATGGCCGCCACTTCCACGTACACGACCACCAGAAGAGCCGCAGAAGAAGCCGCCCCCAGTACAGCAAGGTGCTGTATCCGAGGAGTCACGGAAAACAGATGAGCAAGTGATAGCACTCATTAGGCCTTTAATGAATGCCATTCGCGTGTTGCTAAGCAACATGCACACACCGTCTGCCAGAAGTGCGCTTCAAGTACTGGACGCTCTGAGTCCGGTGCTTGCAACCCTTGAGTAGATCATGGCTCCACAGCCACGGTCTTTTAGGGAAGAGGTCCGACAAGCAGCGATTTTTCAGTGGAATGCGCGCGGACTCAGAGCGCGCCTTTCGGATTTCCGTCGCTTCGTGTACGCCAATATGTTTCCCATTATCGTCATTTGCGAGCCGAACTTATCGAACACAATCAGGCTTTCTGGATATGAATTATTTATGTCGTCAACTGTTTATGAAAACAGTAAGGTTTTGGTGTGTATTCGCCGTGACCTCACCTACACTCATCAGCCTGTACCACCTAATGACAATAATCAATATATATGCCTAAACGTAAGGAAAAAGAATTTGGCCTTTACTTTTGTCGGCGCCTACCTATCTCCGTCAAGTCGATTTGATTACAAAAGACTGCAAGACATCGTTTCCTCAACCTCCAATCCCTGGGTCATCACTGGAGATTTCAACGCCCATCATACACTCTGGGGAAGTCCGATGATCAACGCAAGAGGCAGAGTTCTGGTATCTTTCGCCTCCAGTAATGACCTTTGGCTGCTGAATGATGGCAGTCCTACCTTCTTACGTGGCTCCACCTACAGCAGCTGTCTTGACTTGGCTTTCGTCTCACGAAGCCTTGTTAGACGTGCAGGGTGGTTTGCGGACATAGAGACGCGCGGAAGCGACCATATCCCCACGTACATCAAGATCAGAGGATTGTCCCCTTCCAAAATACGGGATACGATCCAAAGAGTGGACTGGCCTAAATTTCAGTCTATTATGGAAGACCACTGCGACGCCAATCCATCTTTCGACTTGGAAGAGGCAATCAAGAGCGCGGTGCAAGACACTATGCGCACTCTCACATGCTTTTCGAAACTGAACGAATTTGATGTGGAACTAGAACGACTTCGAGCAATCCGACGACGTGCTGAACGAAGATACCGACGTACGAAAACAATGGACGATTTACGGACCGCCAGGCGCACACAAAAGAAGATACAGCGCCGGTTAGACAAGCTCGAATCGCAACGTTGGACTGCCTTCTGTGAGTCGCTAGATCCGCGCAAGCCTTTATCGCAACTATGGAGAACGGTGCGCGGTCTCCGGACACTCCCCGTACAGCGATTCCCATTCAAGGCGCTTGCCCTCTCTCAAAAGAGATCGGAGATTGACGTGGCAGAGGATTTCTGCGCCAGATTATCCGGCCAACTCACAGCTACCAACATTCCATCGCCTTCGAGCAGCTGTCCGCCACCACGTGATCACCGGTTGGATCTACCATTCTCGATCCACGAACTTAAGGCAGCATTAGCTTTGTGTAGCCGCACATCAGCGCCAGGGCCTGACGGAATTTCCTACCGAGCTCTGTGTCACCTGGGGGAGCGAGCGAGAGGAGTTCTTCTTGAGGTGTACAATGAATCTTGGAGAAATGGCACGCTACCAACAACCTGGAAGACAAGTCGCCTTGTTCCACTGCTGAAGCCTGGCAAGTCGCCGTTGGAGCTCTCATCATATCGCCCGATCGCTTTGGCGAGCTGTGTGGGCAAAGTGATGGAGAGGATGGTCCTAGGACGCCTGGAGTGGTACTTGGAGTACCACAACACCTACCCAGATGCCATGGCGGGCTTCCGACGTGGTCGATCATCGATCGATAACGTCGTCGACCTGGTCACCTACATTCAACATGAGAAATGCCGTAAGCGTCTCTGCGCTTCCTTGTTCCTCGACGTTAAAGGGGCGTATGATAACGTTACGCATGAAGCCATCCTCTCTGCTCTCGCAGAGGTAGGAGTGGGTGGTCGGATGTTTAAATGGATACGGAGTTATTTATCCATGCGATCCTTTTTTGTAAACACCGAAGAAGGCCATACTTGTCTACATTATAGCTCCCGCGGCGTCCCCCAGGGCGGTGTACTTAGCCCTGTGTTATTTAATCTAACACTAATTGCTCTCCTTGAGCACGTGCCAACTGCAGTCAGGCTATCAATGTACGCGGATGACATCTGCATATGGACGTCTGCAGTAACACGCCTACAGTTGCGAGCGAGAATTCAGAGAGCCGCCACACAAACTGTTCTCTACCTTCGTAATCGAGGCCTGGAAATTTCCTCAGAGAAATGCGCACTAGTGCCATTTACGCGCAAACCCATGGCCAACTACAATGTAACGATAAATGGCCAAATAATACGACGGGTCCGATCGTACAAGTTCCTAGGTGTCATAATCGACAGGGACTTGTCATGGAGCCCACACGTGTCATACGTGAAAAAACGGTTGACAGGCATCTGTCACCTCTTCAAGTTTTTCGCTGGCAAGACCTGGGGAATGTCGCCATGTGCGATGTTGCAACTGTACAGGGTGCTTTTCCTAGGATTTCTGCGATACAGCTTGCCAGCAATAAACAACACAGGTAAAACAAATCTACGCACAATACAAAGTCTTCAGGGTCAAGTGCTCCGGATTTGTCTAGGCCTGCCTCAGAGTGCTTCAACAGTGGCTACGATAGCCATCGCTGGAGATCACCTTGTCAGGACCCACATTGAAATTGAAGTACTCAGGACCCATATAAGGCATCTGACCAGGACTCCTCGTCACCACTTGGCCTCCCTAACAGCGGACAGACCACACACATCTTTCAGCCGGACGATAACCGCACATGATGAATCCTTGCCAGCTTGTTTCACCCCGGCTGCGAGACCTTCGATTCCTCCATGGTGCCTCGCTCAGCCAAAAATCAACCTCACGATACCTGGTATCTCGAAAAAAGCTGATCTATCATCGCCAGCCCTTAGACAGCTCACGCTACTACATTTGTACGAGAATTACCGTGATTCTACGCATATTTACACTGATGGATCTGTCCTTCCAAGTAGCTCCGCGGCGGCAATCGTCATACCAGCGAAAGCTACAACAATCAAATTTAAGACGACCAACGCGACAACATCGACGGCAGCAGAGCTCGCAGCGCTCTTTACTGCCCTTCATCACATTGGTGATGAACCACCACATAAATGGACAATATTCTGCGATTCGAAGGCGGCACTGCAGTCTCTACTGTCACCTTTACGACGCGGACCACACGAACAACTAATATTCCATATTACAGAGACGTTGCAACATATAAGTGAAGCAGGCCATGAGATAACCTTTCAGTGGCTTCCAAGTCACTGCGGGATTATCGGCAATGAACGGGCGGATCACGCTGCCCGCTCAGCCCATACTGAGGAGCGCCACGTCCCAATTCCTCATTCTAGAACTGACGCAGCACGGAAGCTCCGCCTACTTGCTCGGCAGTGCACCGCGTCGCAATGGAATGAGCCACATTTAAGAAACACGCGACTGTACTCACTTGATCCAACACTAAGTCTTCGAGCGCCATCACAGCTTCGCCGTAGAGACGCCACGCTTCTATATCGACTTTGGTTGGGCGTTGCCTTTACTAAAGCCTATGCATTCCGCATAGGGATGACCGACAGCCCAACCTGTGACCACTGCGGCCATGAAGAATCAATTGGCCATATATTGTGTGCCTGCCCGCAGTACAGTACACAGAGGACACGCCTTCGCCACGAACTTGACCAACTGGACGACCAAGCGTTATCCGAAAAACGAATTCTACAACATCGAAAAGACCTACCGTCACAGAAGAAGGCCGTGCAAGCGCTATTGCGCTTTTTGCGATCTACCGGCCTGTGTGAACGACTTTAACTGGAACGCCTTTTGTGTGTGTGTGCCTCCATGTGTGCGTGTTTTTTTTTTCCTTTTTTTTTGCGTTTTCCTCTCTGTCATCTTTCTAACCCCTATCCCCCATCCCCAGTGTAGGGTAGCAAACCGGAGACTCATATCTGGTTAACCTCCCTGCCTTTCCTCTTTATTCTCTCTCTCTCTCTCTCTATAAGTAAAAAAAAAAAGCTTGCAGTTTCGTCCAAAGGGCAATCAATGCATTGACAGCGATAGAAGGGTTTAGTAACAACTTGATTTGGGCGAATTGGTTTGTCTTAAAGGTACATTTAAGTAGAAAGTTATAGTTTGACGAAAAAATTCACCGACGGTTACCATACACCCTTAGGCGAAATTTGAGCGCAGTTCTATACGTGTTTTCATTTCGCTATGTATTGGCTGGCGCGGACAATTTGTCTCGTGCGGCACGGCCCAAACGGAGCGAAGTGTGGCGCGACTGCCTTGCTAATCGGGAGATCGTGAGAGAGAGCGCGTGGGTGTCGCATGAGCGCGATTCGCAGCAGCTGCCGCAGACAGACCTCCGCTTGACGCAGCGATGTGTGTGGTGAACAGACGACGCACTCTGCTCCGGCGCCGTCCCGTAGCCATCATCGCCGCAGAGTCCGTCTTGCGCGGCACTACGCTTTCCTTCTCGATGCTTTCGCCATACCCTCCTCCTCCGCTTTCCTCCTCGCGCTCTCTTCACTGTCGCCGTCTTTCATCTCCCGCTGCGCTTCGCGTTCACTTTCATCCTTCACTGCGCTTGTTCGCTCGGTTACGAGGGACAAAGCCGATGCCGAAGCAGAGCTGCGCTCTAAGACGCCAGCAAACAACAAACGGAATTGACAGGCATGCCAACGATACAAAAACAGGTTATCTGTCCAGATAAAGCATTCCTTGCTTTGATAGGCAAACTGACGCCGCGCTGACACAGTTTCTTGTTTTTGCTATGCATTAGGCCTCTACAATTTATCTTTCTTTCTTGGTTTTTGCGTGCTTTGAGGAAGCTGGTATTGTTAAACATAGGAGTGCATGCGCATTCGTTTCAATCCCAAATTCGTTAATCAAGGAAAAATAAAGAAGGAATAGAAAAAAATAAAAACTAAAAAAAAAACCTGAGTACATACAAGAACACAAGCGCACAAATATTCTCATATGTACGGGTCGGAGCACCGAAACCCAGTTAGCCCAGTGACTAACTATAGGATGGTCACTCATTACGCAGGCGTAAAGGAGTCCACACAAGTATTTTATGTACGCATAAGGACAACACCACCGCGAGATCAACTTGTTAAAGACGATGCGCAATGTAGGAGACAAATACATAATTACGAGCAGTCTATAAGATTAGCCTTCACTAAAATAAATCACGAAGGGCGCTTACAGCCCGCCTTTGCTTATCATGGCATAAGCACGGTCCAAGCACTTTGATCACTCTGAGAGGACGTCTCTCAAGAGTGTTCGAACGGTCACGCACATGAAGCCGCTGTTGGTGATATTGAATACATTCCATGAAAATATGTGGGGACGTTCGTGCTTTGATGCGATGCAAGAAATGAGGCGTGTAGGTTGCATTTAGGCGTAAACGATGGAGAAGCGTGTCGAATGTGAGGTCATTCTTCTGGATCGGTGAAAAC
Organism: Dermacentor andersoni; assembly: GCF_023375885.2. Lineage (NCBI taxonomy): Eukaryota > Metazoa > Arthropoda > Arachnida > Ixodida > Ixodidae > Dermacentor > Dermacentor andersoni. The sequence continues at coordinate 36,245,542 of NC_092815.1, forward strand.
CGCAGGAACGAGTCAGCCTTGAGTAGGAGAGAAGACTGCATGTTCGTCGAACCATATCGCTACGGACGAGGCGTATTTATTTACAGATGATGGATGAGATGGATGGCGTTACAATATGGATTTGCAAGGTTTGTGCCGAAGAGGGCAAAAAAATACTAGAGCGCTGAAATAGTGGTGGGATAACGCACTTGTTTTTGTATTTCGCGGGCTTTCTTTAATGTCGAGAAGCTCCATCAATGGTACTTAGTCGCAAGCGCCTCAGGCAGCCATTTTCAAATGTGATCTACAACTTTCGTTTTGGCACTTTCTTGGTGAAGCCAATGATTAAAAAGTTAAGCAATTAGTTTCTACTAAATAATTGACTTTGCAAAACGAAAGGAACACCGCAGGCTAGGCCACGCGATTCTCAACACCACTGAGTTGGTTTCAGTCCCCTAGCACACTCCGTCACTTTTACAACATTGGTTAGATTTAGCTGGGACACCCTAAATATATAGAAGCCTTGCACGTCCAGCAAAATAGCCACGAGCGTGGCTATTTTGCTTCGGCGTTTACTTCGCGAAAGACCCTTCCGGAAACACAAGACAGGGCGGCGGCGTCATCCAAAAGTCAGTCCTTCTTCTCTTCCTCCTCCCCGCAGGCTCCACTGCCTCCTCTTCATTCAATCAACAAACTTGCCACACACACACACACACACACACACACACACACACACACACACACACACACACGCACACGCACACGCACACGCGCGCGCACACACACACACACACACACACACACACACACACACACACACACACACACACACACACACACACACACACACACACACACACACACACACACACGCACGCACGCACGCACGCACGCACGCACGCACATATAAACGAAGGAGCACACTTACGAAAATTCCATTTTTAATGTTGTACAACATTAAATGTAACAACATTAAAAATGGAATTTTCGTAAGTGTGCTCCTTCGTTTATTCAACTGCCTATGCACCGGACCTACAGAACTTTTCCTTGAAATAAATATATATATATATATATATATATGGAGGGGCAGATAAAAGACGTTGCATTGCTAAGTGCTGCATAATAGTCCTCTTAACTGAGCCGCGTCGTTTCGATTCATAAGTACTCCTCTCTTCTGTTTGTCCTTACGGCGAAAGAGGCTGCAGTGACGATGGAGGATCTCAGCAAGCAAAGTATAATTACGCTTTAGCAGTAACACTGAGCCGAATAATGGACGTAATCTGATATTGAGTAAACACTCTATATAGGGCTCTGCTTCCTTATTCTGAAGGTTGCAGTGTGCAGTGGTGCAGATGGAGAGCATGATATACCGTGTGCCACGAAAGATCATAACCAAGCCGCACGCACGTACGCACTTATGCACGCACGCACGCACGCACGCATGTGAACTGTCATGTACGTATATACGTAACAAACAACTTCACTATACCGCGCGCGTTTACTTGTCCACGTTTGCATGTCTGCCTTTGTTGTAAGTATCTGCAAGCGTCTCTGCTACGCGTGTGCCATGTGCGTTTATCTTCATCTCTGTATAGGTGGATGTGCAGGTGCTGTTCTCGAGTTAAAGCTTCTTCCCGTTGGGTAGGTGACCCGAGCCTTCCGAAGTGCCTTCTGCAGGGAATTTGCATTGGTGGATATGCTGTGAAACGACTTCGTGTTTCTGAAGCAGATTCAGCTGGGACAACTTCTCGTCCTGACTTCCGGGCTGAACGCACGTACCGCAGCACCGCTACGACTAAGAACTCGGCCTTTTAGAGTCGCGTTCGTTCGATAAGTAAGTGCGCACTTTCAAGCTATCAGTCGGTGCGTGTCGGCGCGTGTCGGCGAGTGTCGGCGCGTGTCGGCGCGGTGTGTGTGTAGGGGCCTTCCGCTCCGAGTGGCCCTCGGCCGCGTCTATCCCGCGGAAACGAGGGCCACGTGGGCAGAAGCGCTTTCCTAACGGCTCTGTCTCATGAGGTAGCAGCACGCCATCCGCTTAACCAACGCTACGACTGTGTTAGCGTCCACTGGAAGCGGAAGCTTCCATCGGAACATAGTCTAAGCCGAAGTTCCTTAGGTTAGTTAAAATGTTCGCTAGAGGAAAACACCTTAACTGAAAAATGCACGCTGAAAGTAGTCTTGCTAAACTGAGATTGAAAAAATAGTTGAAGCTTCTGGTGCTCGCAAAAGGAGACCGCTTCTATAACGTTAAAACGCTATGCTACCTCTCCATAATTAGACTGGTAGAACCGCTTCCCTAACGGCTTCTGCTCATGAAGTAGCCGCACGCCACCCACACCGACATATAGCTTGAAAGTACGTGCTTACTTATCGAACGAATATGACTCACCGAACTTCGTTGTTGTTAGTCGTAGTACTGGAATACGCATGCATAGTTTGGGATTCGTACATAAAAACTAATATCAATTACTTGCGAGAATTAAGAGAAAAGCGGACAGATTTACAATTTTCAAGATCTGATTCCCCCGCCGAACGTATGTAAATTAACGAATTTGAATCACTCGAGTTTAGAAGAAGGAAACAGACTTCAATTCCTTAAACTGCTTCACACTAACAATTTATCCCTTGACCCATCTGAATATTTATCGCAGTTATAACCAGAACTAAACGCCACTGCAGACATGATACACTAACCCCTTACTTTGCAAGAACGAACACATAAAAGTTTTCTCTTTTTTCTTGAACTGTAACGGAATGGAATTGTATGATTGAATCCACGTCCTAATCTTGCAATTTTGTGGTTTTGCCTGTTTTGGCCATCTTATTTTCATTGTATGTGCCATATGTCGCTCTCCCTCTTTGTACCACGTGTCCGCAGTATTTAATAAACAAAATAAATAAATAATAAGGCTGCCGTAGACGCAGTTTTTATGAGTTCTGCCGACGTAGAACACGCAATCGAACAGTTATTCTGAAAAATAATGTCATACATAAATTCGTCCTTGATTTAGGCTAACATTACTCTATAAAAAAGCTATGACCAGCTAAATATAGAACTAGAATATGTTCCTTCGTCATTTCAGTATGAAGGCTTCCTTTTTATGAGTTCTGCCGACGTAGAACACATAGTCGAACAGTTACTCTGAATAACAGTTTCATACATAAACACCTCCTTGTTTTTAGACTAGCATTGCTCTATAATAAAGCTATAACCAGGTAAATATAGAAGTAGAATATTTTCTTCTGTTGTTGCAATATTGAAGGTAATCTTGAAGGAAGTACAGAATATGAGTGCGTGACTACAATAATGAACTAGAATGACTAAGAGCTCAAGTGGTCTAAACGATGTGCAGGGAAAAGAAACAGCAATGGATAATATAACCTGCAGCAATTCAGCATGAAGTTGCATTACGTTACCACGTTCTAGACTGGAAAATCTATTTCGTTCTGCTAGCTATTTGCCGGAGTCTTCTTAGATGTGATGACAAGCCAGCTTAGTCCTTTTTGGCTATGTTTTAGTTTCTTCGGGCCTACATTCCACGAAATATTCTGAGAGCCTCCTTCGCCTTTTCTTCTCCCCCATTAAAGGAACTGCGTCAGGAGAAACGCAATCACACTCTCAAGGTTTTGATTTCATGATATCGAGAAGTGCTACATACTCTATCCCAGAATGCTTAGCGAAGTATCCCTTCACGAGACGGTGCTGTACTATGCTGGCACTTTGGAAAAATCGACGCCGAGCCTGTGTGACGTCAAGAAAACAGAAACAAGGTCATACTCTCAACGAAAACGTAGGCAGCTATGAAACTCTCGTTTGCGAATTTAATCACACCGAGGATACTCATGAATCCAAGTCGTTGCTCCACTTCAAAAATCTGGTGAATTGTACTTGGGAATCGTATGTTTTCAGTTGACCTAAGGCAGGAACTTGTTGGACAATAAATAGTAGAAGATGATCCTTGTGTATAACTTTGTCCAACAATCATTGACGATAATGCTACAGACGCGCAAGTCATTGCGGCTATTGGAAGATTACCTTTGGAGAGCACAGCAGGTGCTGCACAGACATTCGCATAAAGCGAAATGTTTAGTTCACGGCCAACTCTCATTCATCTATTCAAACAGACGTAAAATGTAGGAATTGTCTCATTAGACAACTGCTAGGTGGACCAATTCGAGTGAACTTGACTGCATTAAGAGATTGCATTGTAGGCTAAATTGTATTGATCCTGTAGGAAGCAGAACCTTGACTTTTCCCATCATTGTACTAAAAAAAATCCGAAAATTGGTGAGGTAAGAAACTGACGCACTAAGTTTATCAATCCATAATTCTGCGCTATAAACAAATATCGGGGTTTTTGTAATACGGCACCTGCTAGAGCATCTTAAGTGGCGCAATGTCACGCACCAATTCTCACCTTGCGTGATATAGCTACACGCTTTAAGAGGGTTTAGCAAAAGTCCCACTCACAAAGCACTGTGTGTGGAACTATTGTAAAAAAAACGAAAAAGAGAAGAAACGTATGCCCTGCATTTACGAGATCTCCTCTTAACACTCGGTAGACTTTAACATTGTATTTTAAATGCAACAAACCTCATCACATTCAGTGCATTCGATGATGAGCAAAGCGATTTCTCGATTCCCATGTATTTAGATACGAGCTCTTGAGCTGGCCAACAAGCTGACGTGCGTGGCCTCCGAGCTCGCTATCAGATCGTGCATGAGGCAGCTTCCATCGATCTTTGGAAAGGACCGCCGGCATTCGGAGAGTTCTTTGTCAAGTCCAGTAACTGTTGCAGCTACTGTGGAGACCAGAACGAAGCTATTCATATTTATGAAGCCTAATGTTCACTGTATTGCCTAATCCAGGGAGGAATGAAGAATAGGAAGGATCGATGCCCTCTTAATATTGCGAGCAACGAGAAACCCGGAGTCAATCGCATCATTCTGGACGAAAATCGGAGAGGGAAAAACATAATAATGAAAAAGCAGAGTTCATAAATATATGCACGTCGGCCCTGCCCGCAGTAGTACATTTACCACACTTCCAACACTCCGACTGGAAGAACCCTCTCCAGCATGAGTAATGTGAAAACACGAATAATAGTATAAACTTGAGCCAAAAACCTGAACGCCATCTTTTTAAATCAGATTTCACTGTGAGTGGCTGGAACTGTCAATGTGAGCGTTGACAGAACATGGCAACACCCACATATTATACTCTGTCGAAATAAAATATATTGAAGAAAACATTTACTTGAGTTTTGAGAATTAGCTAACAGGTATTTCTGCTTTCGTACAATGCTTGTTACGGTCATGCAAGACAGTACAATTTTCAATATAAGCAGCTAATAATGAATTATTAGGCCTTCTCTTTCGTTACCACACTAATGAAGTTATCGTGCGCATTTCGGCCATTGCAGTTCTGAAAACATTACTTCAGATGATATCCGAACTTTTCACCTTCTAACCTTTCTTGCTGGAGGCACCAAAGCCCAACTCAGGTTTCGAAATGCGCGAATTTTAGGCATAACACACCGCCTGATAAATGCGAATGTTACATAAGTTGCAAGAAGCTTCCTTTATTGAAAAATGTTCGTTTATAAATTATTTAAAGTTCTCGTGAATAGTTTCGGCAGCCTCTTTAATATTACTAACATTCGTGTTGTTTTGAGCTAGGTAGTTAAACACTTGAACGAGAAGTTTGTGCGTAGTGCCAAACGTAGGGTCAAGAAGAGTGAACCATATTGGAGCATTTGAGGGAAAAGTTCAAATGCAAGAACCACTAACGCGCTATGTTATCAAGCGGTCACAAACAGAAATGTGAATGCCCCGTTTCTGTGTGACAAGCTACGCTTTTAAAAAGGTTCGAGCCTGTGTTTATGATTTATGTCATCGCGTATGACTTTAGGGAGTGATTGTAGCCAAGAAACAGCAGAAATTCAAGAAAAAAGGAAACTTGCGACCTCTTACAAAAGAAGGTCGAATGTTACGCACTGTCGCGCCGTGCTACCATACGGTCACGAATACCAATTCGAATGCTTAACGTGCATAAAGAAAGCCAAGGCTTTCAAGTGATGATCATGCATCTGTCTTTCATTGCTACTTTTGTACATAATTTTAGTGTTCATGCCGCCAGGACAGGCGTAAAAATAGTCAGAAAAAGATAACTTCAAGAGAAGACGACGAGCGCGCATGCTACGGCCTTGACGGAAAATTTGTAGAGGCCACTCCCTGGAGGAGAAATCCTGAACAAGCAACATTGAAAAATAGGTACGTTAAGAAACGAACGCTCAGCGCATTAGCAAAAAAGAAAAAGAAGAAAAAAGATAGCAGTCTGTGTGTCTCGGAGGCTGGGTGGAACGCGTTACCAAGCGGTAACGCAACCTCATAGAGGGCTTTAATGCACACGGCTACGCACCGCGTCAGCATGCCGTAATGTGCACGGATGCTCTTGATTCGATCACAGCGCTGTTTCAGCTGCCATGCGGTGTAATATTAGACTCCGCTCTCTCGACAATGGAAACAGAAGTGATCGCCGGAAATGACGCCATGTTCGTTGTGACACCTGCCTTGTTGTGCAGCAGAAATTGGGTAACGTGGCTATGTCATTACATTAGTAGAGATACGCATCGTTTTGGACAAAGCAGGACCGGCACTGTTGACATCAGGATTTCTTCAAGCGTTTATAAATGCACGCTCGCACTACGGATTCATAATTAGGAGCTTGCGGTGCATGTGCGGCTCCAACCTTCCCGATGTAGTGCGCACTCCTTCAGAGTTGGAAAACACGTCCCTTTAGAAAGCGAACACGTCGTCGTAAAACAAATTTTTTCGTCTGAAAAAAAAATGGCTGAAGCGATCGTTTCTGTGTACTACTACTACGGGCCATAGGAACTATAGCCACTTAGCGCAAATCGACAAAACTAAGGGGACGAGGGGGCAAGGTGAGCACTTCTCCAAGCTGACAAGAGTGGGCGCTTTGTAGTGATGCCAGCAGATATGTACAGTATTACGGCAGGACAGGCTGGGGCCAAGAACTTCGTCCAGACAAAAAAAAAAAGCATTCACCTTGTCCCATCCTCCCCTTATTTTTCTCGATCTGTGCTAAGGTGCCATAGTTCCTACGGCCCGTAGTATGGTATGAACCGACTAGCCCAGCCACAAGTATTACCCATCGTTTCTGTGCCGGCCTATACCATGTTCTCCAGGCATGACAGGTACAACCAGGTTCGGCTGTATACGACGTTGCTGTACACAGGCGCATATGTAACTATACCTTCAGTTCCCGCTCATTAATGGAACTTGCGGGGTGTGGCGCTTACCACGAAAAAAAATTGTCCCGTACGAGACACTATTCACTGCTGCGCCTATCAGCTGCAATAGGAATTTGCAGCTGATGCGCCGATGTTGCGAACCATGTAATCTACCGAGGTGACAATGGGTGTAAAGAAACGGTGAGCTTCAGTCAATGGTCTTTTACATTCACTCTTACATATGTACTCATTGTTAAAATAACTGTTGATGACGTGTGCAATGTTGTTCTGCGGGCATAACATGAGAAGTTTATACAGCTAAGTAGCGGGCAGCAACTAAAATGTCTCGTTCAGAAACAAGCAATCTGAAAGCTAGCTCGATGGTAGATTAGTTCGCTCTTGTTGCAAAGTGAGCTTGCTTGGCACTTGCACTTCAACTGAGGTTGAATGTAAGAACGCCCATGTACTTAGATTTACGTATAATTAAAGGAGGGCCGGGTGGTCAGCATTGTTTCTTAGCCCTCCACTAGGGTGTAGACACACTATTGGAAGACTGAGACACGTAAATAGTTTGTGATTTGAAAGCCAGTAAATTTATTTTCTTCTTCGCCCTACTTTTTTTTTTGGGGGGGGGAAGGAGAAAAGGGGGGGAGAGCGAGCACTTGAGGCAATAAATATGCTGTTTTATTTTACGCCTGCTGGTTAAAAAATTTATGCACATCCAACGCCCTGTGCGAATCAGTGTACATGAAGCTTCATGCGTCTGTGTTCTAATGGTTAGAGCGCCGGGCTTCTGAAACCGGAAAACGGGGTTTCAAAACAACTTTTGGAAGTGAAACAAATATATGCATACTGTCGTACGGTTTGCATGAGTTGTTGGAGGACGGCGTTATGACGTAGTGTGCGCCTGAGCAGTTGGTATCGGTTAGATAGATATCTCGAAAGCGCAGGTAAAAGGTAAGAAAGTTTTGCTTTTAGAGCATTTCATGCCACCTCAAACCTACAGGTGAGTTTAGCCTGTTGATCGAGGTCGGCAATTTCGAAGTTTGATGGTTTCTTTGAGGGTTGAGGTTTG